>NW_015151108.1:160854-247928 GCF_000732505.1 Cyprinodon variegatus
TTTTTTTTTTTTTTTTTTTTTTTTTTGATTTAAGATAAAAACCTTTCTCAAAAGGGCAAGTAGTTTAAACTGCACTGCAATGTTCCCCAATAGTCATTAAAAAAGACCGGTGCTGTCTTTTATGTCTTTCAACATGTTTCCTTTCTACATCTGGATTCGGCTTCCTGTGCTCCTTGTGCTTTCTTGCCCGTGTTTGTTTGTTTTTTTGCTCCTGCTTTCAGGTGTATAGTGTATTTCCTGAAACTCTGTACTACCTATTAATTACTGTTGCATCATTTAAGCCATCATATTCTGCACAATATTGTGTTTTTGGTAGTTTTTCCAAGACATTAACTTTGTCCAGCAACTTCACCTTCCTGCCCTCGCTGCATGCCTCCTCATCACCACTCCCCTTTATGCATGTAGCAGCAGCTCTGAGCAGAGAGCAATAAAACAAAGCCAGAGCAAGCTGAAATGCAGACAGCAGCTATAGCTCAGGCTTTACTGCTTTTGCACTCTCTAGGCATTATCTGACTTCAGTCTGTGCCACTGTTTCTCAACTTGGACTTTCAACTAACAAGACATTTGCTAAAATGGTCAAAGTATCATTTTTACCCTTTTTATAGTATGGCAGCAATATGCGATTTTATATTGAAGCTGAAATATCACTCTAAATGCCTCCTATCCGTCTTCAGTTAAGCTGCGTGAAAGTAGACCCTTAGACCCTCCCTATCCCGAAACCCACCTCATCTCAGGAAATGTTTACTCACACACTTGCTCCACAGTGACTCTCCACAATAACACTTTTCCAAGGACACTTTGTTCGCTGGAACGCACAAACTGTACTGAACAAATTCAACAAACTGCTTTTACAGTCTCAAAACCATTAAGTGAGTCTGCAAAGCTCAGAATAGATATACTTCAAAGGTTAAAATGCAGAGCAGCATTAATCTGGTAATATAAAAACACATCTCGCTGAAACGTCCATTTGTGCAGAACGCAACTGCCACGATTAAGAAATAGGAAAACTATATTATATAATACACACGTGTTGCTCTGAATAAGTAATCCTCTTGTGTACTCTAGTAATCCAGGATTCTCATAACTATTTGACCATTTAGATTCTTGTGTCTCACAGATAAAAGTACATATTTTATTGAGATTTTTGGCAACAGACCAACTTTAAGCAGTTCATAATTGTGCACCCTGAAAAAACTATGGAATGGGAAGTTTTTTTTGCTTTTAACAAATAAAAGTCTAGTTTACAAATCTAGAAATCTTGTCTTTTATAAATTGGCTAAAGTAAACCGATTGGAGGGTCAGTTTATAGTTCATCAGAGGCCACATAGATGACACTCAAAGTTTTGTGAATATGTACTCGGATTTGAGTTTTGTTTTTTTTGTGTTTTCCTTCTTGCAATAATGTGTTTGCTGTTTATTTTACCATGTAGACCAAGTTTCACCATCTATTGCAGCTTTAGCCATTTGTAGCATGTTCGCTCCTTCCAGCCATAGTAAGCAAAAATGCTAAGCTTATCCACAGCCATTGAAATGGGACAGAGGCATCATTATGGTTGTTGTTCACATTTCTTTCTGCTTTATAATTTGAACTTTTGTAAAGTTGAACTTGGTCTTGAAATGCACATAGCTGAAAGTGTACTGCTGCATTTACAATAAAAATGGGGTTATAGGACGTAGTGTTGAGGAGGGCTTAATACGAGTGATGTATTCAAGAATACTTAACTTGAGAGGTGACTCAAGGCCTAGACCATTTCGTACACAACATTGCTGTAGTCATGATCTGATGGGGAAAATCCCCGTCCAGAAAATGCAAACCCTGTCTAGTTTTCCTGCATCCTGTTCGCTTTTCTTTTTAATTTTCTTCTTTTTTTTTAATTTTTTTATTTAACTTAACCAGTTCATTAGCACCCAGTCTGTTTAGGACGGTAAATGCAAATGTTTGGAACCATGGTTGGAATCTTTGTACAGACTCTTTACTGTCTTGGCCTGGATTATCCATTGCCAATTTATTAAAAAACAGGAATTCTTCAAAGTTTCCAGAATTATAGTCTTCATTGCAGTTAAAATTTGAAAAGAATGTCACCCCTGATGACTCCGATGGTTTCGAAAACATAAACCCAGAGAGGAATTCAACTAAAAATGTTGAGACAGGACACAAGTCTTGAAAACGTGTTTTTAATGCTAACATCGGGTGCTCCAACACTACTGAATCAAACTGAAATAGCATATCCTCTGTTCCAGATTCAGCAGTGCGGATACTCTTGTCCATTTGGAAAAATTCTGCAATCAAAATAGGTTTTTTATTCAGACCAATTATTATGATATATTGTTTGAATAATTGTAAAAACAGGCATACAAATGTAGGTCTTGTATCGTAGACATAATGGACGGCAGCATTTGTGTCCAGAAGTCATTTTCAACCGAAGTAGAGGCTGATAATAAGAATAAGAATAACTGCAGGAGAGAAAGGATATCAGTGATGGATGCAGCTAAACAGTGAAGGAGACACGTTTCTCACCTCTGTGAAATCAAATTGCTGACCGCAGCAAAAGAGACGGGGTGCAAACATAGTCGTTCTCATTTGTTAGTGCAGTGATAGGTGAGCAGATCTCATAGAAACAGAAAATATAGTATCCAAATCAAAAGGCTTTTTTTCTTTAAGGGTATGTGTAAATGTACTGGCTTTCATGGCCCTCACTGCACGATAGCCTCACTCCATCCATCAGCAGACCCTCTCAGCCAGAACAGGGGCTTTAAATGTTGCCCAGTCATCTGACTGGAGTTAGCCTCTGCAACAGTCTGGGATGGCAACTGCACTTAACCCACGCAAAAACCAAGAACAATACCTCCTTTTTGCTGACTTAAGTAGGGGCACCCTGAAGGGGGGGTGATATTTTCTGATCCGTTGTGTCAGGAGAGTGCTCCCTCAGGCTGAGAGGCAAACAGGTCACAATATGTTAAAGTATTTTGATTGTGTTCCAGTCTAACACTCAAATTTTAAGAAGTTTGAGCCATCCAGGAATACTCGTGAGTTGTTGAGGAAAGATAAGCAGTAGGATGTGTTCAATGCTCTTAAGATTTTGATTCTTTTTTGTTTTGTTTTTCCTTAATATGTTATCACTTTTCTAAAAGAAATTGGAAACTAGTTACCAGTTATATGTACTGGGATTGCAGCTTTATAGCAGAGTGTGACCAGTAAGTAATTGGAAGGCTCAGAAAATTAATAGGTCCTGGTTAACCCTAATGATATAACTCCATCTGCCAGCAAGCAGTTTGCACTGCCTTGTTTCTGTTTCACTTGTATGTTGAAAACAGAATTTAACGTTGCTGCAAGATGTAGAAGAGCATTCAAATGTGCTTCAAACCTTCAGGAAGCCATGTGCTTTTAAAGCTTTTAAACACTGAAATCTGCACAGACAATGCAGCCATTTATCTCCCTGTGTGTTTAACCTTTTTCGCCTTTTTCTTGTGTTTTGCAGCTCAGAATGTGACGGTTGAGGAGATCATCTCCTCCTATAAGCAGGCCTGTCAGAAACTCAACTGTAAACCTATCTCCAAAGTGCTCAAACAAATACAGGTAAGAGTCGACACATGGGTGTTTAGCTACAATTTGCTTGTTTTTTATGTCCTAGACTTTGTAGAATTATTTGTTGTTTTTGATAGAAAATAATAAAGCCTGGAGCTTCTTAAACTTCCTCTTATTTTGGCTTAATTCACCCTGTTTTTTACTCATTTATGCAGCGATATTTTTTTTCCCCCTAAAAACATAATGAGCTCTAATATTTAATTTTTGTAAGCTGTTTAAGATGTTTTCACTCCACGCTGGGTTCCCATTTTTCACTTGTCATTCATGAAATATTTCATCGTGAGGGACTCTTTGGCCTCCCAACAGCAGATTTGGAGGTTTTTTTTACAAAGATCAAACCGTATCAGAAGATGCAGCATGACTGCCGTTGTGCCAGATATCTGATTGTTGCACCCCGCAGCTATTTTACAGATTTTAATCTCGCCTTTTGAAGTTTAATTCTGAAGCCATTAACAGGGTTATTCATTCATTACAGCATTAAGATCATAGCCTGACGTAGTCCGACTCAATTCTAGTCAGAATATGAGTCTGATACTGCTCCATAGAGCTGTGATTATGGGGCGTGTTTTGAACGAACCAGGAAAAAAAATTGCCTCTGTACTCAATTGGATAGACCTACAACCAATAAGAGCAACTGAGTGCGTGACGTATGTTAAGCGAGGCATAGTTGTTGTCCACAAAAATCAAAGCGTGCAGTTTCACGCCTAGAATAAGAAGATGAGACTTGATCGCGTTTCTCTGTTCCTCTTTTAAAATGAATTTGCTGTCGATATCTTCTAGAACAGACCTAATAGCAGAATCTACTCACCTCAACTCTCCAGCGGCAGCCATTATTGTTGTCACCCAAGCGCGCTTTGGTCACGTGGTTGATAACGTTACTCTTGATCATCTGTCCATCATCGTATAAAGCCCGCCCTGACAATTTGATTGGATCGCCTGACAGTGGGCTTTAATACTCGCGCTACTATGGAGCAGAGCCAGACCGAACTTCCCCGAACTCAAACCTTGTGGGCGGGACTAAGTTCGGACTGGCACCCAGGCTATTAAGATCAGGTATTCCCAAACATTGTGATGTAATATATATTATTAAATACACAAATGGGAATGTCCCATGAAATAGATAAATGTACTATGAAATAATTAGATTTAACATTTAATTTTGTACCTGATATATATTTTAAATTGTAAGTGTACCATTAAATGTCTCATTAAAAGATTTAAATCAGGCATCCCCAAAGTCGGTCCTCGAGGGCCGCTGTCCTGCAGGTTTTAGATGTTTCTCTGCTCCAGCACAGCTGATTTTAATTGATAGTTGATTAACAGGCTTTTGCTCTACTGCAATCATCATAATCAGCTGTGCTAAAGCAGGGAAACCTCTAAAACCTGCAGGACAGCGGCCCTTGAGGACCGACTTTGGGGATGCCTGATTTAAATAAATTCAAAATGATATATTAAAATATTATTTAGAGAAAAAAAATAAATAGAATTACTTTAGTAGTACCGGTATGTATTTACAAAATGAATTTAGTTTGAAGTAGTAGGGGTCTGCTGCATAGTTATTTTTGCCGTCACAAGCAGAAATGCTTTACTTGGTAATAAACTCAACCAAGATTTATGCATTACAGGTAGCTCTATTGTTTCACATCATACAAGTTGATTCACCGACCTTGTGTGCTGTCATAGCACGCAGCTGGGATTACAAAACCCTGAGCACCATCCTTAAAATCTTATTACCTGGATCAGACCCCAGAAGATCACACAGTGCCCCTTGTAGGACTAACATTTGTGCCTGATTCTCCTGACTCGTTTATCTTCTGCCAACACACCCATTACACCCTGGCATCGTTCAGTCACATGTTTTTTTAAAGATTCATGCCAGATCAGAATTAGTTTTTCCTTGATTGCATCTGATTTGTGATGGGAAGCTCAGGTTGTTTTGTTTCCTGTTTCTTTAGAAATAAGAACTGTAACCCTAATAGGTGTCAGTTTGATCCACTGTTGGTTTGAGTTTTCAAAGATAACTGTTATAATCACCTTCATGTGTAATAACATGAGACTGAAGAGTACTGTATGCGATATTTAAGGGGTCAAAAAATACTGTGGCCAGAACCAAAGGTTTTGTTCTTGTTTTTTTTGTTTTGTTTTTTTTGCTTTCTTTGTTTCTTTTTTTAGTTTCTTGGTTGCAAGCTTCCGACATGACATCTAAACCCCTAGTTCTTCACCCTTTTCCGAGGAAGCCTCTACATTGTTTGTTTGTATTGTTCTGCAGATCTTTTGCCTTTGTGTGTGAATTGACGCACATGCTTCATTTCTATTACTATAGTTGGAGTTTCCTCATTTGGGAGTCGTTTCCTCTGGGTGTCAGACATGTTTTTGTAACAGACAAGGAGAGGAAATTGGGAATATATAGCACAAGGGGAAAAATGTTTTCCTATGTTTTTTTCCCCCCCCCCGCTCTGTTCTTCAACTATTTTAGTTTATATTACTGTCCTGTTAGGAGTAATGCCTCGTGATGGTAGAAATTTGACAAGTAACTTAGAAATCTGCAAGGTAGCCCTGCAGTTTTTAAATGTTCTCTAGCAAAATACCCATGTGATTTTTTTCCTTTTATATAATAGCAGCTTGGTACAGTAATGTGAATATCCACAAGCGGCTGAGATGATATCCCTAACTCTCAGCTGACTAGTCAAGTGGTGATCTTGTCGCAATGTTCAAATTTTCATCTGGGTATTTTTCTGATTTAACACCGACATTCAAAAGCTTTTAGCTATGGATGTTAAAAAACCCATAAAGCAAAACAGTAAAGGGTTTTACAGTGCATGCTCTAAAGAGGCAAAACAATCAGTAGAAATTAATTATGCATCCCTGCACCATTGGGGTGGTCACAGTCTGACAAGACGTAAGTTAAAGTAGGAAAGATGGGAACTGATGTGATTGAATAAATCCATTGACATGGTTATTCAGATCCAAAGTATCCAACTAAATTACTTTGGAAAAGTAAAAATTCTAAACCAACTTTACTTATTTGCAGTTACCATCTACAGCCATATTTTGGCCAAACACTAGAGAGAGTGTTTACATCTAATTCAGCAAGAATTGCCAGGCTGTTTCAGATTTTGACCATTATTTAGTAATTTTTTTTCACTGCATTACGACAAAGTTTGTCCAGTGTACAAGTTATCTATTTCTGCTTGGTCATCTTTGCTGTGACCAGGCTTATAAGCATAGCTGGCCAATGAGAGGGAGTTGGCGAAAGCTGCTCGGCTATTTACTGTTTTCTTTTTCCCTCTAAATGCTTTCTTTATTTAGTCCTACTGAATTACTGCCAGTTGTGTTACAGGTGATTTTCCATATGACCACCAGTGTGTGTGCTTGTTTATATGAGACTGTGTGTTTAGTATCTGCCTGTTGAATGTCTGCTGTACAGTTACTCCCACAGGGGTCTTAAAATTTGAGGCCTTGGAGGCCTTGTGTCACATTTCTCCCAATTTCCTTTTCCATTTGCAGCAAAGGTTTTACTGGTTTTTAAATGTGTGTGCAGGCATTTGTCCTCTGTAAATACTGCTGCTATTTATAACCAGCAAATGTTGGTTAATGAGATGCAACATTAAATCTGCATTAAGTCCTTGTTTATTAAAAGGTTGGGAGGTTTATTGACGGGTACATTTTTAGGTGTCTCTGATATTGCAGATCCCAAAATAACTCTTCAGTGTTTAAAACTAATGGAGTAAACATTTAGGCTCCTCTGTTAAATGGCAAATATGGCATGATTGAGAGTGATAAGTGTTTGGGACACATAAGTTTTGTCTCATTAACCTGCAGCTGTTCATATTCCATGTTAAAAACTCCCCTTTCTTATTACCTAAAACAGTTTTAGATGACATAGAAATGTACTTTGTGAAAGGCACTACTTTCAAATAAAAGACCAATTAATGTTCTGCACCTTTATCCATTTTAAACTAAGATACCATATATGCTGGGTTCCTAAAAGTTGAAAAGTTTCTGAAATTATTTTTGTGTTTTTAATTTCCAAAAGAAAAAAATAACATATAAAAATATTGAAATATGAATTGTCATTAACTGTGAAAAAATTATTTTCAGCCTTACAAATATGTAGGAACCAAAGATAGACAAATGGTTTAGATTAATAGGGCTGTTAATAATTTTTGGCTTGTACTGTTTGTTTTTGGTATTCTTTTTGTCCGCATTTGCCAACAGGTGTATGATTTGGCCAGATTATTTGTGCATTCATTTTTTTTCGAACTTTGCTGCTCTCTCCATTATTAATGTTTTGATTTATTACACGATTTTATTTTTTTATCTATTTTTTTAATTGAGACTTGTTTAACATTTGTTATCAATATGTCAATTTATTATGTAATTTGAGGAGGAAAAAGCAATGTTGGCTTTAGGAATCATTCCCAAAAAAATGCCAGAACATATCTGAGATCAATTAGACTGATGTCTGTATCGGCTTCTGCCTTAAAATAAAAATTGTATTGGTCGACCTCTAGGAGGAACTCTGCATATAGTGTAGCAATGAAGACTAATGACAATGGACAGAAAATGTTGCTCTTTGTAAGTTCACCCACAGCACCCGCTCTCATGAAGGGATCCGTGATGTGTCGCGCTCTATTTTAGGGTCTAGGAAAGCTTACAGGGAGAAATTTTTCTCAGCTCTGGTCATTGTTCCCAACATGCACCAATATTCTGGTTGCTAGGCAGGAAAATCACCTGATATGTCAATCTCCCTCTCTTCAATGACTTCAAAGGTCACCAGAAACTACTTGTGTTACACATACCCTATTATATAAGTTATTTCATATCATTTTGTTGGTGTAACGATGGCTCTGCTTTGCAGATGGGGTATTTTCCGAATAACGTTGTGAGTTTGGAACCAGTTGAGTCATGCAAGAGGCCATGAACTCATCACATTCAGGCACAGCAGTGGGAAAGGGGTTATGGAGTTCATTCTGAATGGACAGGGCAATAATCAAGAGACTGGGATTTGCTGGTGCATAGTTTTGAGAGCAGTACACTGTGTGTTTTTGTATGTGCTGGTTGGATGTATCAGCACGGCAAGAGCTTCAGTACCACCTTTCGATCAATGCTGATGCTGAGTCCTTTTACAGACTGGGACCAAAGTGAACTATAGATATGTGAATTCAAAGACTTAACTTTATTTTGCTTTTCCAACACTGAGGCTAAAACCCTTTAGATGCTTATATTGTGCGACATCAGAGCTCAGCTGAGGTGCAGGCAGCACACCACTGACAATGCTGTTCCTTGCCTTGCGTTTAGCATCAATTTGGTTTGATTTCTGCGCTGCCGGATTAAATCTGCTCACCCTTTAAGAAGGATAAAATCCATATGACAGTGTGCAGTGTGTGGACTGATCATTGCAAGCTTTCCGTAAAAGGTTTAAAAAATCCACTGGACTTAGTTTCCAAGATTTGAAGACGTTTAGCTACCTCTCCAGGAAGCTTTCTCAATTCAAATGTCTGGATCCGCAGTGAGTTTGAGTCTTTATATAGACAAGGCCTTGTATTGCTTGGAAACATGCAAATGGAAACCGATGAGTGGGTTGTTTGGTTCAATTGTTAGCCTGCAAGCTAATCTGAGACTTTAAATGGAGCGTTCGAGTGTTGGCCTAGTGGTTAGAGCAGTGTGCTTGTACCAGGTTCGATCCCCACAGCCTCCACTCTGGGTTCCTGAGCAAAACCCTTAACTCCTGACTGCTCCCTGGGCGCCAAACAATGGCAGCCCACTAATCCCCAAGGGGATGGGTCAAAATGCAGAGGACAAGTTTCCCCATTGTGGGACAATAAAGGGATTTACATTATTTGCATCACATTACATTCAATCAACCTAGAGGTGTTAAATCTATCAGTAAGCATACATGCCAGAAAGTAAACGGTGTGTTTTTCCTCATAACTGGTAAATGTACAGTAGGCATCACGACTTTTCCCACTATATAGCCTCATTTTGATGTGACATGTTATATTTTCTTTGAGTGAGGATAAAGATCAAAATGTATAATAATGTATGCTTCTAAAGAAATACACGGTGCATCAGTCGGGGCTTAAAGTAAATTTTGTTTTTTGGTTGTTTTTTTTTATACTGTGCTTAGTTTTACTTTAATGTTGCCATTTTTACTGTCACACAATGTAATGACTTAAAATACATCCCAGGAGCAGCTTCTATCCCAAACATTAAGAGATTCTTTACCATCACAGCTAATAAATAAGATTTAAGAGCCACAATAAAGGATTTATTAATATGAAGCCCAGGGAATTAAATGACTTATTATTGTATTTTTATAATTAAAAAAATAAGCCTTTGAAAAGGGAAAAAAAAATTATTTTTTTATTTTTATTTTGTAGAATGAGGCAGGCAGAGTGAACCACCATAAGTATGATTGATAGAGCTAAAACAAAAACTTTAAATTACTTTGAAAAGCTTTGTTCTGTTGCCTTTGTAAATAACATTTTCTGCCCAGTTTTGTTAGAGCCGCTGTGTAGGGAGCAAAGAGCCCTGCATAGTTCTTGAGCTGCAGATTTCAGACTCCTGTTCTGATGGTTTTACAGCAACTCTGTTGGTTTAAGTCTAGTTTCACTCTTACATTCATGTTGGTCTTGTTCCCCTTTAATGAGTCTTTAAGCCCTGTCAAAACCATCCAGCACTGCAGCTGACGCAAGTTATGACAAAAATCATCCTACGCACTTTATTAGGTTTTCTTACAATAAACAATGAGAGGCTTGTAAGTTTAATGTTGCCAATAAAGTGTTAATTTCATTCTTTTTTTTTGTGCTCTCTACTACTTTTACAGTAGAATAGTAGATACATTAGAACACTGCACAGAATGGAGAGAATAATTAACATAATCTGAAAACTTGTCTTAGTATCCCACCTGTACTGGACAGCAGGAATGGCCTAGCTCCGCATGTGATTCGCTGTTCCTTCTAAACTTCTTTCACTGGGACTTGGCTGCCTTGACCTAAAGATTGCACCACTGGTTTATCTTTGATTGTCTAAGAACTATGATGCATTGCTTTTGTCGATTTGATTGAATTTCTTCTTGCATGACGTCAAACTTTCATCATGTGAAAAGCAAAGTCTGCTTTAGCAGGCTAAAGGATACATTTAACAGGTTCTGACCATGTTCCTTTTTGTTTCTGTAGGAACTGAAAGACCTGACTCAGCGAAACGAGTGCTTGGATCTGAAAGGTAAGCACAAAGAAATGCACATTACACAGCGTGTTGAGCTAATTACTCTCTCAATGATTATAAGTGGAGGAAATGTGTTGTTTTGTTTCAATTCATTGAGGTTTAAAGGCAGTGGTTCATGCTTAGCCTAACTGTAGCGGTTAAAGCAGGATGAGGTTTTTACATTGCACTAGTTTTCCCATCATGAACGTCTCTATTTTACCCTCAGACTTGCAGTCTGAGATCTGCCTTTTGTGTTCTTGTGCAATGTCTTCACAGTTTGAACTTAAAGTGAACCTGCTGGGACAGCCACTGTGGGATTAACTAGAAACTATGTTGAATGTTTTCTATCCATGAGCGACGATGGGCCCCATATTGTTTGGCCAGATGGAAATGGCTGCAATAACCTTTCAGAGAAAATGTGCAGAAACTAGAGATGCACCAAAAGGATTTTGGGCAGAAATACACTTTCTGATATTTATTTGAACTGACAATAACAGATATCATTATTATTCCAATTACTCTTGAACAGATTTATTTAAAAAATGAACAAATAAATGGCACTGGAAATGTTTTTATTGCCTTTCTATGCTTAGTGTTGATGATTTTTTTTTTTTATCAGGGGTAAAGCCACACTAGACCAGCCACTGTTTAACTGTTTCAATAAGATTTTTCTACAACAATATAATGAATATGCATTTGAGGGATTTTTTATGTCATTATTATCCTATATTTGTAATGAGCATTTTTAAAACAGTCTTGGTCTCCCTGAATGTTCCGTAACTGACAGTAGACACATTGAAAGCATCAATTTAGAACAACTTTGCTGTTCCCCATGTAGCCTTTCTGATGTCGGTTGAAAGTTTTGCTCTCTTTGAGCCCAAATGAACTGCAGATACAACTGTAGAAAATCGAGTACTCTTATAAATGCCTTTTAATCTCTGTTCTTCCATCAACTTTGTTAAACACCTGACTCGTCCTGAAAAAACTGTCCTCATTCAGTTACATCTTTAACACAATGGACCATTTTTATCAGCTTGTACTTTGTCTGGTGTCTTTATGTTTGATGATGATCAGGTGTTTGATTTTTGCGACCGCTTAATTATCGTTCTACTGACCTTCCTCTGACAGACTTACTTCTTTGCAGCCTTCTAGATTCTGTAATCATAAAAGTCCCAATGTTATATTTTTTATTCCCAGTTATACTTTATTGTTAACCTGGAATAATCTAAAACATCTAATGCTACATTCACACTGCAAGCAGCAAGAGCAGCAAAAACGCGCGTGCTGCTTCATTTTTGATGCTTGTACAAGTTTAGTACTGACGTGCGGCTGAAGCAGCTTTGCTGCTCTGGCTGCGCGGTAGAAAAAGTGGGTCTGATGCGCTTTGGGCGGAGCTACTCTATCTTTTCTTTGCCTGTAACAATGGCAGCTATATATGCTGTGATCAGTGGGTAAAAAGTAGTTTTAATATGTTTTTTAGTGATAAATTCCACCTGTAATCTTAATCTGTGCAGTCAGTTCATCCAGATTACCATCCTGCCTTTAAATATTATTTCGCTATCGGAGCCGCTCAGACCCCTACATACCGGCGGTGCGCTGTCAGTACGAATCCCATTCAACAGCAGCTTCAGCTTCTTTCTTCACGGTTTGCCATGACGGCTGGAAGGCGTTTTTCATGTACGTAATCCAAACTGCAGGCAACAGGATAATTAAGGTGAACATGTTTTGCAGGCAGATTTCGGCATTTTATGGTAATTTCGGCATTAATAAACTGTTTCAGTGAAGTGATCATAGTGATCTATATCAGCGGTGATGTGTCTCTCTCCCTGCCAGCTCCCAGATCAGCTTCTCTGATTGGTTGATGTGGCACGTCGAGCAGCAAACGTTCAATTTTTCCAACTCCAGCAGCAGCTACATTTGCAGCGTGTCAGATGCTCAGAAGCTCACGACACGCTGCTCAGACGAGCTGCTCCTGCTGCCCAAAACGCGCTGCGGCACGTTTTGCTGCGCCTTGATGCCAGTTAACCATTGACTTTGCATATAAACTAGCTGCTCCTCCTGCCTCTGCTGCTTTAGGTCTGAACGTAGCATTAATCTAAAAGGTTGTAAATTTCACAGTGACTTAACCTAGATTAAGTGTTCTGCAATCCAATTCTTCCTTATGTGTCGTCATCAGGTGAGAAGCTGGACTACAAAGCATGTGAGTCTCTGGAGGAGATTTTGAAGAGAGTCCAGTTTAAAGTGATAGACCTGGAGCAGACCAACCTGGATGAAGATGTAAGATGGATAAAGCCACACTTGTCTTTTTAATGCTATTTTCCACATTCAGTCTGTTTTCCTTTCCAATTTTACAATCTAGTAGGTTTTATAATGTTTTTCATGGTTTGGTCTGACTATCCCAGATGTTGATCTTTGTACACTATAAATGTTTGAGCTAAAAACATTGACTGATGGTCTGTGCTGCGGCGTGGAGGACTGAGAACAGATCCTGTCATTCTACCTTTTACTGTATAGTAATTACTAATTACTAAAGTCAGTCACTTGGACTAAAGCATCAAGTTCCCGTGATGCGATGGGTTGATATACTATTACCCAAAATCAATTAAACTGATCAGTTGTGATATTTATGCACTTTGTGTCTTTAGGTTTCAATTAAAAATCTGGGAGGAACTTTAAATAAAATGCACACAAGCATATTTGCCGGCATAGTTCCTTTCTATCTTTTTCATTTATTATGCGGAGTAACTTGATTGGGTTTTATCAGCTTGGGTTTTTGTCTGTCATTTCCTTTTTTTTTCCCTCTGCATTTTATTGTCATTACACTGAATGCATGTGATGGTAGCTTTTCATTCTTGGCTAAGCTAAAGTCACTGTAAAAATATCCCTCTCCCTCATCCAGGGTACGGTGAACCCAGCCTGATGGGACATTGGCAGATAAAAAAAAAAAAAAAAACTTTTTAGGATTTTTTTCTATATGATCTAGAGACAAGATTCACTGTTCTTCTGGAAATCTGAATTGTTTCCTTAAAAATATATATTGATCTCCAGGCGGCCCCTTAAAAGTTACACATTTTTAATAGAGTTCATACCTAAAGAGCTGTCATTAAGCTCACAGATGCTTGTTTAATTTAGTATCGAATTACACTGCTTATGCTTCTTTTTAACATGTTAAGATTCAACCTTCACAGCATCCCAAAAGAACAACTTCGCATTTATAGAAAGAGTATCTGTGAGTCATTAACTTAGTCACTGTAGCCAAATGTCTCGCTTTTGGGCTCTGATAAAATGATCTATGAAAAGGAAAATTACAGGAAAGGAACTGCTGGTTTAGCTCATTTTGTTAAGGAATGGGATTAAATCATGTATTGAGAGAAGGGATTGATTTTTTTCTGAAATGGCAGAGAGATATAAAGAGGATGGTTTAGTTTGGCAGAGGGACGTATCTGCACAGTGGCTTCAAACTGGGAGGGTTTTGGGAGGATGAAAGAAGTTTGGGGGAGATGCTTTAAGACATGTGGAGAAGCAGGCATGAGGAGTGTGATCACACGGTGGTTTTTATTAGACTAGATGTGACTCATCTTCCCCCACCCTGTAGATAAACACATGTGTATACTCAACCATGTCTCCTAGTATAAACACACACACCAAAAGGCAAAAGGTTGGGAAACATTATGCATTTTCCAGCTTATTCATCCTCTGCAGTAAATACAGCGCACACTTCATTTTCTTAAGCTTTGCTAATATTTAATTGAAAGGACAAATAATAACATTACACAAAAGTTAACAGAAATCTTAATTTTATCCTAACCGATGTTGAAACTTGAAATGAAGCTGCCAGTTTTTGGATCGGTTACTAATTAAGCTTAAATAAAAGATTTGTTAGGAAGCATCAATCAGGGCACATTTCTAAAGCATCGGATAAGGGGTGAACAGATTGTATTTTTCCAACTGATAATCCATATTTTCTTAACTAAAAAGCACTAAGGTGTTACAAGGTCACAATATACCTTTAAAGCTACCGGTATGTCTTCTTTTATTGAACAACATTGAAAATTACTCTTAAACTACTACAAACGTGTCTTGACTGCAAATAAGTCAGTGCTCTCAAAATATAAAGTTTTTTCAAAATTGGATGAGTGTTTTTAAAACCTTTTAGGCAGTAGATAGGATTTGTGGATGTGTCTCACTTTTTTGGACAACCATTGATCATTCTGTGCACCCATAGATCAGAGGTTATTTTACCCCTATCTATTAAATCCATCAAGTTAATAAATACTACAGTATGTACTTTGATGCACTTTTTAGGGTATATTTATTTTGATAAAAGTTAGGGGAGCATAATTTGGTATCATTATAATTAAACTGCTATCTCTACTAAGCAAGCTGCAAGTTACATAGTATGTGAAGCTGCAGGTCAGACTGCTTAAGATGAAACTTAATGGTCTTTTGCTATTAAATTGTGTGTTTTTTTCTTTTAAATAAGAATGCAGTTTCCTTTTTCCCCCTGCTTTTTTATTGTCATTACACTGTCACAAGTACAGAGCAACGAAATTCACTCTGTATTTAACCCATCCCCTTGGGGAGCGTTATATGTTTCTGCATAAAAAGCGAAACAAATTTCACATTAGTGTTTTATTTCTTATTAACATACTAAGATTTTAGGTGAATCTGAATAATATAGCAAATCATTTAAATACCTTCTGAAAGGAATTGATGTTTTTATTTGCTTTTTTTTTTTTGTCTGTTTTCAAAATAATAAAAAAAGTTATGGACCTACATACATTTTCAGAGAAGGTGCATATTCTGGCAACAAATGGTTACAGTTTGGTGATGATCAGGATCACCATCTGGATCCAGGATTTTTTGTTTGAAAGCTACTGTTAATACAGGTATCAGCTTAAGTTGAAAGTTATAATATTTCAGGGGAAATTAGCTACTTGGTTAAGGTTTGCTCTCTCAGAGTACTTTTTTTTCTTTAATATGAGGAAATATCTGTTAGAGACATATTTTGATTAATCTTCAACTACTTTGAATTGAGGATTTTTTGTTTCTGTTATATCATGGTCAATAAAACCAGCCCATAGCAAAGAAAACCCTAACACTTTTAAAGAGATTACACACCTTTAATTTATCACCTGTACAAGGGAACTGTTAGAAATCTCATTTAGCTTGTATAAAGACGTTTGGTGTTATAAACTACTTGAAACCTATTAAATATTTTCTTTGACTGTTTTTTATTTCTTTGCATTTATTGTTCTCAGGGTGCTTCAGCTCTATTTGACATGATTGAATATTATGAATCAGCCACACATCTCAACATCTCCTTCAACAAGCATATCGGCACGCGAGGATGGCAGGCCGCTGCTCACATGATGAGAAAGGTGAGATTGTTTTTGCTATCCACGGACTCATTGATAATGAGATAAATACATTTGTATATCCTTACATGCACTATATTTACAAAGGAATATATTTAAGATGAATGTAAACATCTGGGTTTTCTGATTTTTATCTTGTGACCTCACGTATTTTACCTTTACAAACCCTCACCAGGTTTGCTCCCACTGTAGCTGGTATTTTGGCCAATTCCTCTAATCAGATATCCACAAATTTTCCCTGGGGTTGAGGTTTGGTAACCGGAGCCACTCCAAGAGCTTGAATTGATTTTTATGGAGCTGTTCTTGGTTTCTTAAGCAGTGTGTTTTGGATCATTGTGATGCTGGAAGAAGCAGCCATGTTATATCTTCAATTCTCTGGAAGAAGGATTTTGCGTAAAATCTAATACACGATCCCCTTCATTCTTGCTTTAACGCTGTTCAGTTTTGATGTCCCTTTTGCAGATAAACAGCCCCAAAGCATGATGTTTCCACCACCATGCAGCCCAATAGGTTTGGTGTTCTTGGGATTCAACTCAAGTATTCTTCCCTCTTCCAAACACAAAGAGTTTAATTTGTGCCAAAAATTCTGCTTTGGTTTTATCGAACCACATATTTTCCAGATCTTGTTGTGGATCATCTATATGCTCTCTGCGTAAACCTCAGATGGACATCTGCTGGTTTAAGGAGGAGGACACGCCTGGCAATACATAATTTAGGTCCCTCTGTGCGTAGTGTGTTATTGATGGCAGCCGTTGTTCCTTTGGTCCCAGCTCCCTACAGATCATTCATCAGGTCCCTCTGTGTACTTCTGTAATTTGGCCTGCTGTTGTCGTCATTATTTTGACTCCGACAGATGAGATCTTGCGTTGGGGCTCCAGATTGAAGGAGATTGTAAATGGTCTTAGGTGTCTTCTGTTTTCTTCCCATTACTCCTACAGTTGATTTCTTCACTCCAATCTGCTCACCTATTGTAGATTCAGTCTTCCCAGTCTGGTGCAGGTCTACAATTGTCTTCCTGGTGTCTTTTCACAGACACTTGGTTTTAGTTATGGTAGAGTTTGCAGTCTGTCTGTTAAAGGCTCTGAACAGACTTCAAACAGGTGACGCAGCCTCTTAAAAAATAACAGGTCTGTGAGAGGCAGACATCTTGCTTGTCTGTAGATGACCAAATACATTTTCTCCACTGTTATTTACAAACAAATTCTCTAAAAACAATCCTAAACTGTCATTTCCTTTTTTCCCCCCTGCGTTTTATTGTCATTACACTCTCACAAGTACAGCGCAACAAAATTTGCTCTCTGCATTTAACCCATCCGCTTGGGGAGCTGTGGGCTGCCATTTGCGGCGCCTGTGGAGCAGTGTAGTGGTTAAGGGTCTTGCTCAGGGACCCAGAGCAGCAGTCTTTTTTTTTTTTTTTCTAATTTTGTCCCTCAGAGTTGAACTGTACTTGTAATGACAATTACAAACCTCTGTGGCCTTCCAAAGTAGGACAATAATTATTGGTTGACTAAATGCTTCCTTGCCTCACTGTATGTTAGCTTTATTTGTTAGGGAAAAAATTTTACTTGTACAAGTTTCTTAACTTCTAGTACTGTACTATACCCCTCTTTCCAATAATCACATAAGAAGTCCAATGCCTATGATAAATCCTTTTGCAGGCTTTGCAAATAAAATACATGATTTTTTTTATATAACCAGTAAACACAGTCTAACGTTTCGCAATTCATATGCAACTACTAGTGTCCAATATTTATCTTAGCTTTCATAAAATAATAAAAACTAAGAGTACATTCTTTTTCTACAGGACCGATCAAGTTTTTCTTTATTCAAATATTTATGACACTGTCTAAAACCCCCCACTCTTGTTCAGCATTAATGATATGTGATGTAGACATATAATGGTGTTTGTAATCACAACTTTAGTAGGATGATGGCGACGTGTTGGATTTCAGATTATTAATGATGAAATGGCTAAAGACTCCACACATACGCTCTTATTTCATAGATATTAATCAACTAATGGGGGAAATCGTTTTGCATGAATCCATGTTTGAGACTAAACCTTGGATTAAATGGGAAACAACATAAATTAGTTTTATATAAAAAGGATACGTAGGATTTTTTTTTTTATATTGTTAAGAAAAGGAGAATTTCTCTGTATCCGCTGGAGATGTGAAGGTTTGTAATATCAGTTACTGCAGTAGAGAAGACTGTCATGTATATAGTTTATCCGCCTAGCAATGCCTCTGTTATCATTTCCTCCTCAGACGAGCTCTCTTCAGTACCTGGATGCCCGTAACACTCCTCTGCTGGACCACTCGGCTCCTTTTGTTGCCCGAGCGCTCCGGATCAGTGGCAGCTTGGTGGTCCTCCACCTGGAGAATGCTGGTTTGTCGGGCAGGCCGCTCATGTTACTAGGTAAGACGGACAGAGCACTGGGAGCTTCTTTTTGTCCTCTCCGAATTAACTGAAATGTGATCCTTCTGTTTATCCCTGTGGCCATCTTGCTTTGCTTCACACACGTTCTTTTCTGTCAGCCACGGCTCTGAAGATGAATATGAATCTGCGGGAGCTGTACCTGGCTGACAACAAACTCAATGGCCTTCAGGATCCTGCTCAGCTTGGCAGCCTGCTCAAGTTTAACTGCAACATTCAGATTCTAGACCTGCGCAATAATCACATCCTAGACTCTGGTATGCAACTCTAGACATAACTGTGTAGAATTGTGATGTGTGAGCTATGATTATAGTGCTTCATATTTTTACACCTTATTTGTCAAAGCTTTTGTCACATTGCAACCAAGGACTTCAATTTATTTTATTGGGATGTCATGTGATCAACCAGCAAAGTATCATTCATACTACTAACACACAATGCTAATGGGATTAAATTAGGATTAGGATTTTTTCAAAAGTTCTGAAAAGCAGTGTATTTCATATCCAACTATCTTTACTCTGATACTCTTAAACAAATATCCTCCTTTTATGAGTCACTTTGTTAAAAAATAGAAAACCAGCCCATCTGTGTATAGCTTAGTCATAAAATAAATCCAGCTGTTCTAAAAGGAGAGGGAGGTTCTCAAATAATATCCCTTGATTTGAGTAACGCAGAGAAAATCATTGAAATCGTCAAATACACTGGAGAGGTGGAAAAAACAATATGTGATGTTTCGTCATAGAAGAGAGCATCAGCAAAGCTGCAAAGATATGGAAAATCTAGGACATTTAGTCCGTCACACTACACTTGCAAAGTTAAGTATTCCTACAAGAATATCTAAGTATGTGTCATAAACCGCAAGATCACACAATAAGAGCCTGATTATATTATATAACACAAAATAGTTTGTAAGTAAACACAGAGCTGGTAAATAGAGACAATTCTAAAGTAATACCCCCAAATATTTGATGCATTTAACTTTGACATAGCCTCCCACTGCTTTTATAACTAATGACACCCTGGCCTCTCCGCTGGAAATTCAAAGGCCCCTTTTTCTCTAACATGTTCTAAACGCCACAGACGTCAGAGATCAGATACCAAATCAGATCCAGTGTCAATTTTCTGGCCATGAGAAAACCAAAATTGGAAAATGAACCATTTCCTGATTTCCAAATACAACAAAAACAAACAATGTGTCCATTTTTGTTGTTTTCTTTAAAGATCCCAAATTAGAAAAAAAAGAAGGACCTGCTATCTGTTTTTCAAGTCCAAAAGGAAAATTTAAAATTTTAAATAATGAATTTAGACTTCTTTACCTCCTGATTCAGCTCCCCCCTCTGTTGTGTTTTGGTAGTGACCCAGAAGTAGTGGTAACACTAACATAGAGAGACATGGCACCATTTGTTCAGAACTATGTATTCATAGTTATTATTCCCAATTTGATGATTTCTTTGTCGATACATAAATACATTCTATTGAAATAAAAAGCTATAAAAATCTGATGGTCTGCCTTGAGACTCATGCGTTACTTCCTGGTCCAGAGCAGTACTATACAATTATTGCAATATTGTAGCAGTTTCTATAAGGCATATTAATGTACTAGAATGGTTCAGACCTAAATGCTGGTGACCCAGGGAGCTGATTATAAATGTTTACCCCACTGTTCTAAGTGATTTGTTAAAAGGCTTGAAACCAACATTTCATTGACCTTCCTCTTCACTTAAAAACTTTTTATCACCTAAAATAAAACCAAAATAAATTGAAATTTTGGTTATAAGTTCAAAAAAATGAATGATTTTTAAGTTACTTTGATTTGTTTGTTGTCTCAGGTCTGGCCTTCTTGTGTGAAGGACTGAAGGAGCAAAGGAAAGGTCTCGTCACTTTGGTGCTATGGAACAACCAGCTAACACACATTGGCATGGGCTACCTCGCTGCTGCACTGGTACATTACACACAACACTTCGCCATGATACAAAATAATACTGTATAGTGTTGCACCTGTAATTATTTTTATACTGCAAATAAGGTTTATTAGGGAAAATCGTCAAACCAGCAGCTTTTTGCAATAAACAAACTAAAGATTAAGTGTAATTTGGCTCAATGTGTCTAAAGGTATTAGTATTTTGTCCAAATTAAACATAGTTACTTAATTTGGTGACTTCTGGAAAATTTTAATTATTAAAAATGACAAAAACTTTTTGTACTTAGTGGAGCAACCTTTATACATTATAACTAACTCTTTTTTTGAGAGAGGTAAAGTCATTCATCTCTAATGAACACTGTAATATCTTTCATGAGTTTTTTTTAAACAAAGGCTCAGTGGACCTTAAGATACTCATTGATTTTTGTCCAGTTTGAAGGTCCACCCATTTCAAAGCTGCACCTTCCTGACAGACAGCGGCCAAATTTCTCCAGGACTTCCTTTTGCATGATTGCATCCATCTTGCCCTCCACATTCTGCAGGTTTCCAATGTTGGAGAAGGCAAAGCAGTGCCAGAGCATTACTAAGCCTACTGCCCTAATCCAATGTAGGCATGGTGCTCTTTACAGAGCATACTTCGTTGTTCCTTCTCAAGTTGTACTTCTGATCAGTATAAAAATTTCTAGAACTCAGGATTATTCTTTAGAAACAGACATTCTCCACATCGCCACAAACTTCTGATATTAGTTCCATTTTCTGAGTAATGCTTTTTCATGGGATGTGTTTATTACAAATGTCTGAACATGTTTTAGTGTTTGAGTTAAATAGTCTAACATGCAAGATTATTTATTAACATCATTACCTTTGGTAAAACATTAACATCTGATAACCAGTTTATTTAGCAGCATAAGGCCTCAAACTTGGCAGAAACTCAATGTTTATTGTGTTTCAAGACTTGATTTGTTCAAAAAAAATTGCATTTAAGTTATTTAAAGTTTGAAAAATCCTAACAACAGTTTGACCAAAAAGGTTCCTCTTAATCATGACTTTGTAAGACTGATTCCTTGCTTTTACTTTCTGCTAAAGAAGTAAACCTCTGGTTCGTTTCTGTAATGTCTAGAGTGCCTGCTGTTTTAATTATACCTGTATATCAATGTATATTCAATTTCAATTCAGTTTATATTTATATAGTGCCAAATTCACAACACATGTCATCTCAAGGCACTTTACAGTTCAACCAGATCATATAGTCAAATTGATTCAAAGTTTTCTATCTAAGGAAAACCAGTTGATTGCATTGACTCATTATATATATCACCGCTGATCTGAATAGTTGTTCCTTCCTAAGTCATCATAAAGGCAAATAACATTTACTGCTGCTGGATCTCCCTGAGTAAATATGTGAGTGAAGGTTTTATTCATGCTGCTTTCTACTACATGAGTAGGCGGATGATTGAACACATTGTAAAGCCCTTTGGAGTCCCCAGTTCAATTCAACTCAGTTCAGTTTATTTCTATAGCTCCAATTCACAACACGTCATCTCAAGGCACTTTACAGTTCAACCAGATCATACAGTCAAATTGATCCAAAGTTTTCTATCTAAGAAAAACCAGTTGATTGCATCGACTCATTGACTCCAATGCAATGCCTCAAGCTAAGCATGCTTGTAGCGACAGTGGAGAGGAAAAACTTCCTTTAAAAAGGAAGAAACCTCCAGCAGAACCAGGCTCAGTGTGAGCGGCCATCTGCCGAGACCGACTGGGGTTTAAGGAGACGGAAGCAGAGATACAAAAGGCAACTGTAAAAGGAGGCCCCGTCCAGGAAACATACAGCCAGGCAGAAGAGCTCCAAGCCAGCTCCCATGTCAGAGGATGAAAGAGCACATCCAGCCAGTCAGAGAAATAAGATCAATCTTAATTATAAAGAATCCCATGAAATCATTATTTCTAAGAGCAAGTGGGATGATAGTTCAACAGAGCTATGGCTCTGGGTGAGTTTGGTGACTGTATTAAAAAGATATCTAGGATTATTCCTATTCTCCTCTATTAAATAGGAGAAATATGCTGCTCATCATATACAGCAGTAAACAGATTTTCCAGATTAAGTAGGGATCCAGACTTGAAAATTGTTATATAAGTTCCGGCCATTTAAAATGTGTTTGTTGGAAGCTGGGGAAAGGTCCTACAACCCGACAAGACCTTAAAGCTTCAGTTAAGACCTATATTATTAACTTATAACTTTACTTGATAATTAAGATTTGATCCCATCATCAGATAATTTGATTTAGAGTTCCTACTGAGGAAAATGGTAAATTATCTGGAATTGGCTTTTGTTGTCTTTATAAAAGTGTTGAAATGACAAGTTTTGATACTTTCAATCAATTCTTTTAAAGAATAAATGTCTACATTTCAGAAAGTAATGTGTACAAGCATCTACATCTTAAAATGATTATTGACTGTGAATCTACAGATACATTTTCACTCACAATTTAGCATTAATTTCAATGTGTTTTTAACTCAAGTCATTAGGACCTTTAGTTATTTAGCTTGAACTTAGTTGGGTGAAGGCAAACAAACCAGTTAAACTATTTTTACCTTTTAAAAATCCCCAAATGCTTTTAAGATATAAAACTGTTCATTAAGGAACCTGTATATTTTTTTCCAAATAATTAGTGTATAACTAGGGCAAATACGCTTTATCGCAAGTTTTAAAACCAAACACTGTGACAGCTTTGTTATGGTAGATGTTCTCTACTTAGAAATCATTACAAGAACAATTTCCAGAAAACAAATGTAAATATGTGTGTGGAAAAGCAAAGGATTTTCAAATGATGCTCCCCGTTTCTGTTTTTTCTACCTTAATATCTGTATGTTGTTTTAAATTATCCCAGTCTTGGTCTCCTTGGTCCCTGCCTATCTGTGGGACTACAGAATTGCCCCATGAGGAAAGTAATGAACAGCCTTGGTGATTGAATAAAACCCAAGAGTATTTATTCACAGTCAGTTTGGGGTTTAAAATAATCTCCCAACATTAGCAAACACATTTCTTTTGACTGGAAGCAATATTAACATCTTGAGTGACCCAGCCAGAGGCTAGACCTAGATCTAATAGATAATCTGTGGGGAAAGATAAAGATTAGGATGATTGCAAGAAGACCGTTTGAACTTGTTGTTGAGCTCATACCCTGAGATTAAATGTCAAATTACCAGTAGAAACATGGAAATGGCTGGTTAGCAACTATACAAGGGGGTTGATGGCAGAACTACCAATGAAGATATTTCTATTGATTATTTGTAGGATACTGTTTTCAATCGAAAATAAGTTAAAGTAAAGCTTTTGTAAATGAGCCACAGTTTACAAAATTCTTCTTATTCGTGTCTGTAATTATCTGGTTGATAATATTGTACGTTGCTTCATCTGGTTCAGAATGAATGTTTTCTGTGTCTCAGCCATGCACCCAGAGTCTGGAGACTCTGAACCTCGGCCACAATACGATCGGAAACGAAGGCGTCCACAAGCTGAAGGATGGACTAATCGCCAACCGCTCTGTGCTCCGGCTGGGACTAGCTTCCACCAAGCTGTCCTGTGAGGGTGAGAGTTGAAACTATATATCTGCTGCAGTGTTTGGGCTTCAAAGTGGCCATACTGACTATGCGGCTGCTTTAATTTGGAATGCAGGAGCCGTCGCTGTGGCTGAATTCATCGCAGAGAGCCCCAGACTGCTGCGTCTGGACCTTAGGGAGAATGAGATCAAAACCGGGGGCCTTATGGCTCTGTCGCTTGCACTGAAGGTCAACAACTCGCTGCTGCGACTCGACCTGGACCGGGAACCCAAGAAAGAAAGTGTAAGCATCAAGAAAATGTTAAAAAATAAAAAAAGTTTAAATTCCCTCAGTTTTGACCATAGGTAATGAGGAAAATGAAGGTAAATGCTCATCCAAAAGCAGAATGTCACACACACTACCAAGTTTTTTTGGTCATGTTTGGTTAAAGAGCTTCCTCCTCAATGTGCTGGAGTCAGTGGTACAATTTAAGACAGAATGAAATTGGTGGGACAGACATGTTTGTGCTGCATTGACATGAGATAAAATTAGAGAATAAAACTAAGAGGCTTGTTATGGATCATTTTACCTGATTTATTTTGCTTAATAGTAGAACTGCATGATTTCAAAAGAGCAATATCCCATCACATATGTGAAAGGTGTGAATGCTAAAAATACGCTTAAACCTCCATTGTTGATTTCTTTTCACTTTGAGTTTGTCCATAAAGTCATCAGGTTAAAGAAATGTATTAAGAATCACCAGAAGCCACAACAAGTTCATAAGCTGGTAGATGCTGGAGCCCCAGAAACACTGTTTAATAGAGTGAGTTTAACATCACCATGGGCTTGGTGGGTCCCAAACATTAGAAGAATGTTCAGCTCTCATGCATGGTGGTTGTAGTACTGTACCATGTATCCCCAAAACAGACAGAAAAGTACAGAACTAGCTTTAAATCTTGTAGCCTTTCTTTAAAACCCAGAGCTGTAGACTGTAGAATCTGTAACTTTATTATTTTTTTGATAATTCCCAGGCCCATCGTAGGTCTTTGGACTCCTCACCACCACTGAGTACCAGATGCAGGGTAGATTGTAATAAGTGATTCATAAAGTGTTATGTTGTAGAATACAACAGTGTTAAATGCAATCTTAATAGACCCTAACATCTGATCTCAGCTTTTTTTTAAAAGGTTTGGAAAATAACAAATACATCCTCTTACCAAAGAGGGAAACTGATTTACTGTGGATGATCGTGGTATCTCTGCTCCGTGTTTCAGGTGAAAAGCTTCATCGAGACGCAGCGCGCCCTGCTGACCGAGATCCAGAATGGCTGCAAGAGAAACTTCATCCTTGCAAAGGAAAAGGAGGAAACCGAGGAAAAGATGAGATTGTCAGCCTCCATGGCTGAAATAGCTACGGAGGACGGAGCGAGGGAGGTAGAGGAGGATGAACCAGCTTCAGCTGAGAGAAAGGAAGATGGGGAGGAGAAGGAAGCAAAGGAAAACAAATCCCAAACTAGTAGCCAGTCGAAAATGAGCCCAGAGATCAATGTTCCTCCTCAAAATCTGGATTCTGACTCTGACACGGAGGATGAGGATGTAGGAGAGGTAGTAACCAAGTCTTCTTCTGTTGTTTCAAATCAGACAGCACCTCCAACCCAAACAGGAGTTAGTCAGTCTCCCCTTAGTGCCTCACGTACACCCTCATCCCCCTCTGCATCACCTGTAAAAGGTTCAAGTGTAATATCCGGAATAACTGTCACAGAAACAACAGTCCCTGCTCCTCCGGGAACTCCTCCCTCACCTGGCCGCTGTATCTCTGTATCGAGTCCCGGAAGGGGCCATAAGATTTTCATGGTAACAAGGGTAGAAAGTCCCCCTGAACAGCTGCAGAAAATTGCTCCTGCAGCTCCCTGCCAGCCTAAAGGCTTGAGCGGACAGCAGACACAGCCCCCGCATGCATCCCAAACACAGCTGACCCCAGAGGGCATGAAGGAGAGCCCACCTGCTCCCTCAACAGACAGTAAAATGACAAAGGAGACTCCCAAAGACAGACTAGAGTCTGATGCAGCTCAGACGCACAAACCGGACCCACTGTCATCAGGTCAGTCCTCAGAGGAGGCAAAAGCCAGAACTTTAGATTCAGCCGCAGTGACAGATCCAAGTTTGCAAACACCAGCATTGCCTTCAAATTCCTCATCTGAGCAGGATGCGGCTTTGAAGCCAACAAACGACTCTGAAAAGCCCCAACCTGAGTCACCCTCTGCAGAGGAGCGCTGCAGAGGAGAGGAACATGAGGGAAGTGAACATGAGGATAGGCATGAAACCTCCCCAAATGAACTGAATCAGTCTACACAGCAGCCGCCCCAAACATCTGCACCAGAGCACCTAAAGGATGAGCAGGCAGCAGAACCAGAGGGGACCTCCCCTCCAAACCAAACAGAAGATAAGCCAAAGCAAGAGGAAGCAACTCTAGATTTGGTTCCTTCAGTCCAGACTTACCAGCAAACTCAGCCTGAAGATGTTGGGGAAATTAATACTTGCTCACAGGGGGAGGATCAAGAATCGACTGATGAGAGCTCTGCCGATGAGTTATTCGTTGAGGCTATGGATGGAGAAGTTGTCGGTTCATCTCTACCCAACGGTCTGAAACCAGAGTTCTCCCTCCATCTACTGGACAGTGAATCTCCAAAGCCCAGCAGCTGCGTGATGGAGCATGGTGAGTCACTGCTCCCAGTTCGATTGATCACCTCCAAGTTGATTCACGTGGTCTAAACATCTGTTGTGTGTCTCCTGTGTAGTTAGTGCCAGTTGTGAACAGGGACTGGAGGAGCTGCTCCTAGAAGCCAGCCTGGACAATGGGAGAGATGCACCATAAACTGGTAAATGTCAGACTTTTATTTCAATCATATATGCAAATAATGGTAAAAAAAAAAAAAAAAAAAACTAAATTTAAAACCATATAGATCAATGTTATCTCAAGAGAGAAACTGAAAGAAAAAGTAGCTTAAAGAGTAAAATATATAAGTTGAACCATTTATAAACAGTTCAGCGTTGAGAGTATATAGTATTTAAGGTTTTGTTAGATTATAAAAAGGCTTTAAAGATATTTATGCTCAATGAATTCATCCATCATGTGAATCTGTATTTTCTCCCTTGATTGCAGCTTATGTCCTTTGGGGGTGTGCAACTAGCTGTTTTAGAAATCAGTTATAATCAACAAAATCCCCAAAAAATGCACTGCTCTAAATAAAATAAGGGAAAACGTAAACAACGCAGTATAACTTTTATTTATTTTATTTATGATAACAATTTTATTTATAACAATTAAATCAAACTTCTGTGAAATCAAAGTGTCCACTAAAGAAGCAACGCTGACTGAGAACCAATTTCACATGCTGTTGTGCAAATAAAACAGACAACAGGTAGAAAATATTGACAATTAGCAAGATGCGTTCAATAAAGGAGTGGTTCTGCAGGTGGGAACCACAGACCACTTCTCAGTACTTATGCTTTCTGGCTGATATTTGGGTCACTTTTGAATATTGGTAGTGCTTTCACTCTGGTGGTAGCATTAGATGGACTCACAGAGCCACACTGGTGGCTCAGGTAGTGCAGCTCATCCAGGATAGTACATCAATACAAACTGCGGCAAGAAGGTTTGCTGTGTCTGTGAGCGTAGTGTCCAGAGGCTGGTGGCGCAGCCAGGAGACAGGCCGTACACCAGGAGACGTGGTGGAGACGGAAGGAGAGTAACAACCGAGCAGCAGGACTTCTACCTCTGCCTTTGTTTAAAGAGGAACAGGAGAAGCATTGCTAGTGCTTTGCAAAATGACCTCCAGCAGGCCACAAATGTGTGTGTGTCTGTACAAACGGTTAGAAACCGACTCCATGAGGATGGTATGAGGGCCATACATCCACAGATGGAGGTTATGCTCACAGCCCAACATATTGCAGGGCATTTAGCATTTGTCAGAGAACTACAGGATACTGCCCCAGACCTGAATCTGATTGAGCACATCTTGGACATCATGTCGCGATCCATCCACCAAGGTCATGTTGCTCCACAGACTGACCAGGAGTTAGTGGATGCTTTATGAGAATATTATATTCAGATCTGGAATATGATGTTTGAGTGGGTTTTTTTTTTTTTTTCTTTGAGCAGTGTGCACTTAGATTTGTTGTTTTAAAGTAACTAACTTTAAAAGGGTCACAATGTAGGACTACATGCTGTGAGAGGACATATTAGTTTAGTTTGAACATGCTCTGTTTCTTCCAAGACTGATTTGTCTCTGCTCTCGCTTTCCAGCAGCACTACAAGGACAGATGGATGCAACACTAAGATGATTCGTCAGGCTCTGCAACAGGACTGGCTGCTCTACAATATATTTGTAATTTCTTCAACTTAATCAGCATTACAATGTTTCCATAAAGGACCGACGACACAGCGTTGCAGTTCAAGCTCCATACATGAAAATACAAAGACAGCATCATCTGGAGCTCTACTGTGATGAGTAGTCTTCTACATCTATACCTTCATCGTCCACCTGAAAGGTCGGGCAGGTGTGAGGATCTCCCATCATCACTACATTTTCTCATGATGCGATATTTACACACCTCCATGAATCACAGACAGATCAGGGATGGAGGAGGGAGGGTAAAACACTAACCAAAGACCTTTCTGACAGCCCTTACTTGCTCTCTTTAGATTGTTGTTGGGCAAATTGATCACAGGCAGATTTTTATGACTCACAGAGACATGACGGTGGTGATGATAAACATGGTGGACCCCTGCTGAGTAGACCTGCTGGCTTTAAACTCTTGAGGCGGGAGTAAGTTGCTGTTGAAGGCTTTTCTAACCAAGAAAGCTGAGGATGTTTATCAATCTGTGTAAATGTAAACTTTGTGTGTCTCCTGCCTCCCCTCCTCCTCTCTCTCCCCCCCCCACCAGAAACAGAACTCTAAGGGACCTCTGCCAAAGTGACTTTTTTTCCCCCCCTTTGTTTTCTGATCTTCTGCTGTCTGGCCCCTCAGGCATCTGCCAGCCCCACCTATTGTTCAAATCTGACACGGAGAACATTAAACCACACGTTTTGCATGATTGAAACTGCAGTTTTGCTTTTGAAATTGGAGGGAGAAAAATAAAAAAAAACACAGAAATCATGTCTTGGACAAAAGTCAAATTACAGAAAAGTCTAAATAGATTAGTTTTAGTTGAATCTGAAGCTCCAAATTCCTCGCTGTGCGAACCTTATCTCAAGATTTCAACTTTTATTTGTGTTGCCTGTAGTTTCTCCAGTGCATACTCCCCTCTTTTCAGCTGCTTTGAGAAATCTTTTTTTTTGTTTTGTTTCATAGGATCTTTTCAGGTTCAAAATGTTCATGTTTCCCTCTCTTCATGGGCTTTTTTTTCTGCCCTTTGTTGTATTTCATATACAAACTAGAGAAAATATTTAGATTACATTACATTTTTTTAATGGGATAAAATATATGAGGCTTAAAAGGCGGATTTAATTAAATGGTTGACTACTGGGGTCCAGAAAGCTGTAAACACGCCACAGTCCCTGTTCTGCAGCAGCTTTTGGGCACAAGGGGGTGTCAATGGGTGCTTTTTTTCCATCGAGGGAGAATTAAGTCTAGCTGAATAAAAAAATCACAGCATTAAATGTATCTTTGTGTTTCCGTGAACAGATCTGGTTATTCCTGCCTTCATTTTTACTTATTTGTTCTCATGAAGCGGAAAAAGGTAAGTTACTGATGGGGTTTTTTTCTCCTCCACTGAGCAGTGTTCAGTCCTCCTGCTTCTCCACCCAAATGATAGTCCCCCACCTCCCCAACCCACACTGTTTGTAATGCTTAAATGTTTAGAAATTTTTAATAATTTGTTAACTTAATTGAAATGTGCTGGTAATCACAAAGATATGTATGGCAAAATTTGTTTCTCTCAAATAAATGCATGTAATGACTAATGAAACGACTCCTTGGTGAATGAAAATAGTTGTTTGGGATTTGTTTCAATGGGAAGGTTAAAAATATACACAGTTTTGATGATATAGTAATTTAAGTTGGTTTCATTTTTCTTTTTTGGTTTGTATTAAATACAAAGTTAAAACCCAGTAATTACATTCATTGTACAGTATGATGAATAGATACTTGGCTCAGATTATTACAAAAGTGGAAAGATACAAGAGTAGGATTTTGTAGTTTTGTTTTTTATACACATTTCTATCAGTCCAGTGTATAAGATGAGTAAAATCAGAGCTTATTTAAGCTTTATAATCTAGAGGAAAAGCAATGGCATAGAGAGGGGATTGATGAGCCTGAATAGAGGTAAAGCTCAAGCTTAACTCTGCATTCTGAATATCTGGAAATACATGGCTAATTTCTGTTTAATCCTTTGATGCAATATATCTATATACCTAAATGGGTCATCTACTATTTCAAACATAATTTCTAAATAAAAGCTGCATGGTACTCTCTAACCATCATTATATTCAGGGACTGGAGGAATCCTCTGTCCAATAGATGAACTGGTTTATTTCAAACTGTTGGACAACCCAAGAACAAATACAAAAGGTCTTATTAATAAAGATGTTGGTTGAATTTTTGAAGTTTCATTATCTGTATTTACATGGGCTAAAATGATACTAGGAATGGAATAACCCATCATTTTAAAAAGCTGTTTGGAAATGCACTCGGGGACAAAGATATTAGAGACATATCCTTTGGTAAAATGAAAATGATTACTATTACGTGTGAAGGAAAAAGTGATGCTTAAAACCCTTAAAAGCAGCATGCCAAATGTTTATTATGTGGGGAAACTGCTCTGTTTTTTTTTCAGGAGGGACCTATGCCCTTAACAAAATAGCATCATCAGGAAGTTAAATGAAGCATCAAGGTCAGAATTGTCAAGAAGTTGAAGATTGCTCAAAAAGAGCTTCCAAATGGACAATGTCACTGTAAACTAACTGTGGGAATACAAAGTTCACATATTGTAAAGGAAATTCACCAAATAGAAAATTATTGAACTGGGTCTGACTTCTGCTTCGTACTTTAAGAAGACCGTCTTAAATTCAATGTGAGGCCTGTATCTCACTCAGACAAATATAATTATATGTGATTATATTACAGTACTGCAGCTGTGTGTTTTCAGGCTTTTGCATAAGATAGACATCAACAAACTATCCAAAACACAGCATCTTCACTTTTAATAAATAAATAAAAAACTTAATTGATATCCAGTTAATTTTAAAACTATTGCTTATTTGAGCATCTAAATGTTATGTTGCTTTTACATAGTGTGTATACTCAGAGTGGGGCTCTGAGAATCCAAACTCAGCTACTTGGTTACTGTTCACTCTACCAAGTTGTGGTTAGCTTTGCCAGAAAGAGCTGCTCAGAATATCATTCTGATTTCAACCACTTCATGCAACCATCTTGATTTTTATTACTGAGGTTTTTTTAGTACCTGAAGTGAAACTTAAATTAACTGCCATTTTGATGTATCTGATTGTATCTTGAACTGATTTTTGCACTAAATGCACTAATTTGTTTCTATAACTTACCCCCTAAACATTCCAATGGTTGTTTCCCAGATTATACAGGTATCTGGAAATTGCCCTTAAGAATTTACCAGCTGTGGAGTTCCACATTTCTCTTACTGTTAGGCTGTCAGATTTATTTTAGATTTTTCCATGACTTAAAAGATGAATCATTCCTCTGAGATATTCGCTAATATTTTATCATATTATATCACACAGCTGCTGTTATCTCAACTGCTCATCCATCTCATCTCAAAGTTCTCTGTTTGGATTTAGTGCTAATAAAATTGGAGAACTTCAGGAACTAATTTCCATGTTGAAGAACCTAGCTGGATATTATTGTTCTGGTGCATTATCTTATTGGGAGTAGCCTTTGTAGGGTGGGAGACCTTGATGTTTAAGCAATACTCAAGTTTCAAGATTCCCATTGTGATCTGGGGTCATTCTCGTGAGGGAAGCGCAATGAGAAAAAATGCATCTGACTGAACAGGATGTGCCTCCTGGACCAGATTCACTCAGGCTGACTCTTGCAGAAGATGAATCCTTCCCCTCAAGAACCCCCCACCACCACCACCTAATCACGAGGAGGTACTACAAGGGTTAGGGTGTGGAGTACATGGTGGGAACATGGCTCAGTGTTCCTCTGGGAATGCCAAAGTGCATTAATCCATAGAATCCAGCACTGATCCAGTAGAGAGAGGGCTGTGAGAAAATCAGAAGATTTACAATATGAGTAGAGAAAGCTTACAATAGTAGTGAAGTATTACCTGGAAGCTGAATTCAGGTTTTTAAAGGCAACCAGATCTTTAGAATCACTTCATTCAATTAATACATTTCTTAAGCAGCTGGAAATTAATATTAAATTACACATTTTATAAATAAATTTGGTATTTAGGTGTTATTTATCACTATTTAAGGTAATTTCTTAAATGATTGGGTCTAAATGTGGTCAGATTGTCACAACTAAACCACTATCTGATATTTTCAAACCCGGAACCACATATTTTTTTTTTTTTTTTTTAACTTGATTAGCTTTACTGTTCAAGATCAATAAATATACATTATACCGATTATGTTGCTGTAGTGCTTTAGATTTGTATTCCTTTTAAAGCGTACTAATATTTAAATATACCATTAACGCAAAGGTATAATTGTCAAACTGAATATAATTTGTATTCCTTGTAGTGATTATGGTTAGATTATAAAATATGGATTGAAGTTTAAAATCAAAGCTTAACTGTCTTTTTTTTTAATCATTTTTTCATTACTTCTTATGTTGTGTTCTTAGTTGTGTTTTTCTTGTCTTTAGAGGTTCTTTACAGTTTGGTTTTAAAACTACGCTTGAGGTGAAATATGTCCTCATGTTCAGTTTCTCTGCTATTTGCAGTGTCATAAGACCAGAGAAAACACTGAGGCTTCTTCTCTGTCTACAATAGATGCAGAATTGTGCAATAAAGAACAGCTAACAGAAAAGTTCAAAAGTTTAATGTTGATATTGTCTTTATAAAGTGATGAGAAACACTGCTGAATTTTCAAATTATTTTCGATTTTTTTTTTTTTTTTTTTAGAATAAGATTGAAACTTTATTGTCTTTCCACTTTCACAAGTAAAGAGCAATGAAATTAACTCTTTGCATTTAACCTATCTCCTTGGGGAGCAGTGGGCTGCCACAGTGTGGTGCCCGGGGAGCAGTGTGGGGTTAAGGGTCTTGCTCAGGGACCCAGAGTGGCAGGCTGTGGGAGTGGGCCTTGAACTCAGAACCTCCGGATTCCAAGCACAATGCCTTAACCACTAAGTCACCACTACCCTAATCACGAACTTTGCTTTACAGTAAAAACAATACTTTATGACCCAGTCCAGGTTTCCTACAGTCTATATTTTACATTTATCTAAGATGGTCCTACTACCAAGAAAACATGCCCCTTCTTTGTGTTTTTTGAAACAAATAAGAGAATATAATTGTATACATTTGCTCTTTTCAGCAGTCTCTTGTCAGTGTTCAATAACAAGTTATGGTCTTAAGTTTTTGAGCGGGATATTAAATTATGTCTTTCGAATCAGATGCAAATTTTACTGTTTTAATATTGTTGATGTGTCTACAAATTCAAAGCCTTTCGGGTCGGGCCAACTGGTCTTACAATTCAACTTTATTGTCATTACATCGTCATAAGTACAGAGCAACAAAATGAACTCTCTGGTTTTAACCCATCCCTTTTGGGAGCAGTGTGGGGTTAAGGGTCTTTGCTCAGGTACCCAGGGTGGCAGTCTGTGGGAGTGGGGCTTGAACTCACAACCTCTGGGATTCAAGCCCAGTGCCCTAACCACTAGATCACCACTCCCCACCACTCCTCAACTTCAGATAGTTAGTTATTATAAGTAAAGTAATAAGTTGTTTTTTTGTTGTTTTATGGTTGTGATGAGCACAGACTTTCAGGCTTAGTTCTACTTTTCTACCACTCAGTTTGATGTATGAAAGTTCCTCATTATAAAAAATAAGAGGCAGTAAAATGAAAACCGAATGAGACAAGATCTGCATGATCTGAGAATAATGGAGGAATAGAGATAACCTCTTATTTAAATATTCATTTATAATGTTTTTACCTGTAGCTCCAAATATTTTGGTGATTAGCCTTTTTAGTATTTAATGAGGTGAAATTACAACAACAAAAATAATAACAATAATAATAATCGTAATATGTATGATGAGATTATATCTGTTTGAAAGGGATTTCAATTATATTATGTCCCTGTTTTAGATTAATGCACGATTGATAGAAGAGGAGAGAAAGAAGATTGAATGACAGCGAAGGAAAATAGGAACGCTGGAAAGATCAGTTGAAGAAAATGAAAAGTCTGCTTAAAAGCGTTAAACAGAGAGCAGGCAGAAGTCAGCTAGAAAGAGAAGAAGATTGAATGACCACATGGCAATAATACACACTATTGATTGATCAATTTTATTAATCTTAGGAAATAGGAGAGGCATGTTCCTGGATTTGTAAATGTAAATGTGTAAAAATGGATGAAAGCATAATTGTCCCCCTTTCCTATTTTAATTTTCATGAAATTGATTTATTTTTATCTACGAGCTGGAAATGTCCCCAGAATGGATTTCATCTGGTCACATTAGGTTTGAAATTTTGTCATTTAACCAGAAAATTATTTGCTTTTATGAAGCAGATAAAGTTAATAGTCAAAATAATATGAATTTATATTCAACTATGACAAATGTAAGCACTAAGAATGCCAGTATATAAGAAAATATTTCAACAAAAACATTATTTCCTTTAGCGAGAGGTTTAACAATAGATGTACGGGAGGTGTTTACTATTAAAAACATTTAGCCAAGCTGTTATCAGTGATGGGGACAGTGATGATCAAATGCTTTCTTGTCTGGCCTTTCTTTAGGCTTGGCCATGCCTCAGGAATGTGCTGGCATGCTGGTGAAATATAGCAGGGATTTATCTGTAGTGTCACCCCGTATCTGGCCTGATCCAAAACCCAGTGGACTGAAACAAACACAGGACCCAGGACTGATCAAAGAGCAAACGGGTTTGTGGTTTTCACTACATCTCAAAGAGTTGGTGGTCAACTGTACTTCCAGCTAAAGATGAACCTTCTATACCTAACCAGAGTTCATTTATCAAAATCCTGTTTTGATTGTAAAAGTATTTATCTAAAGATTTCTCCTGTTCTTTGCCTTATTCGTCATTTTTGTACATTAAAGATCAGCAAACTGATTTGAATATCATACAAGGATAACCCAAATAAAGAGAAAATTATGTCTTCAAATCATGGAAATATCAATATTTCCATATTATTGCACTATCTGGGATAACGAGGAAGGAGAGTAACCCTTCAAAGATATCAATAAGGTTGTTATCATGCTAATTTCACAATTATGCCAAGATGATGTTTAAGAACCTGAATGTGGAAAATGCACAAAAATAATTGAACTTTATTGATCTCACATTGGAGAGATTTACCCCTGCATTTAACCCATCTGCTTGGGGAGCAGTGGGCTGCCATTGTGGGGTTCAGGGTCTTGCTCAGAGACCCAGTCTGTGGTCTATGCCCAAACCTCTATTCTGCCATTCCCCACAATAAATAGAGATTCATTAATGTCTGTTATCAGTTTATGTGGTTCGACTGTCAGCTGTTGTAACCTGTACATGCTGTACTTTATTGAACTTCTTGCTGCTAGTAATTGACCTTTGATCTCAAGGCACTTGTCTGACTTTTCTCTTTGTATTTAGGTGAAATGAGAGTTTTACCGAAATCGTCAAAACCTAAAACAGGTCAAATAGTTTTTGATCTTTGCAATAAATAAAAATTGTTTTCCATTTATGTGACAGACTTTGGGCTAATCTTCTCTCATAGGTTCTAATTAAGCCTTTCAGTCAGATGTAAGTCTATACTTTGTCTACGGTGCTCCAAAAGCTTTATTTATTTATCTTTTTCTGAACCCTTTATGGTGGACATTTATCGTTTGAGCCACTTAGCCATTTATTTTCTCAATTTGTGATTGTTTGCAGACTCTAGGTCTTATTCCAATGCCTCTAAAATGCATCTTTGGATGCTTCCTATAGATTATCATCACCTGATGTAATCTGGTCACAGTATTTAATCCTCACAGCTAAATGGAGATTAAATGAGAGCAAACAGGTTTGTTTGAAGTGTGAGTCTGGCTCTTTGTGCGCTGAATTATGCCGTACCAAAACGCTGAGGAAGGGAATGCAAACAAAGTCTACAGAGGAGCTGAAGGAAAAGCCCACCCTCCTCTCTTGCTCACATGACTGTGATTAGAACCAAGAAGGTGGAGAAAGAGGACGACGGTGAAACTGAGAGGGAGCATTTGGGAGGAAGATCCATGAATTACTCAAATTCGCTTGTGGAGTCAGGCTTGCCTTGCCTCTTCTGCTTCTTTGGGGTAACTAAGCTTTACTTTTGGTATTATGACTACCTTTTACAAAAGGTTTTGCATCAAGAGCTTTTTAGCTGACGGCCTGAATATAGAAAGAGATTTTTTATTTACTTTCCAGTATTATAAGAATTTTTTTTTTTTTTTTTTGATATTTGAAAGCTAATAGCCCCTGATGGCTTTTAGTATTAAAATGTCCTGATCAGATTATTATTTTATCCATAAATACGTCGTCCTCCAGGAGGCTCATCTCAATAGTCCTGAGGAACGATATGCATTTAACTTGTATGATTGAAGCAAAATGCATCTAGTGCCTTTTCTCCCTGCATATTCCAGAATATGTAATTTAAATAAGATATCATCAATAAAATAATCTCTATATAATTTATACTGCCAGGGAAGGAAATATGGCAGGCATCTCTTAATAAGACAACTTAAAAGACGTATAAATTTGGGGGGGAAAAAAAGGTTTTGAAATTTTGATTTTAAAAAATGACATGGTGAAAGCAATATTCTTTATAATCAGTCAACAAGGCTTCAATGTCATTATAGAGATCCAATTTTTTAAATAGTTGCTGACAAGGTTTTTGCATTTTTCCAGTCGTTTGACAATTTCCCCTGGCCAAAGAGCTCCAAGCTGGGGCGGATTTCTTGCCATCACCCTAATCTTTAGCTCCTTCTAAAGATTCCCAATCAATTCCAGTCATGACTCTGCCTGATGCCACTCCTCTTACATGACTTCATTATTAATAATCTGGGTTAAAGGAAACATCAGCCAGGGGTATGAATAATTTCATGTTTTATTTTATAAACTTTATTGACATCCCAGTCTTAATCCAGATGTTTTAAAAGTAAATGAGAATTATGTATATATTCATTTTTAGAAGTACATCTCAGAGGTCAGACACTGATGCTGGATAGAAAGGCCTGTTTCCTCAGTCTTCCTCAGTCTCCACTCTAAGAAATGTCTGTAGGGTTGAATCCAGAATATTGTGCATCCCGTTGTTCTTTCGCTCCAACTTAACCTTTGGACTCTGCTTTGTGGACAGTCATGTTGGAACAAGCAGGTGTAAGCTCTAAGCCTTTCCCACAGGTCAGGAGTTAGAAATAGTTTGAAGTGCCTGTATGATGAAACTTTATAAGTGGATCTAAGCCTGCTTCTGAAATACAAACCTGCCTTTTGCATTTTAATTTGCATCATTGCAGTCTGCCACATGCTGAACCTCTGCAAAACTCAGATTCCTCTTGTAGTTTCTCTGACGTAGAGGTGTGATTCTTTACCCCAGGGAACACATCTCCATTCTCCAGCATCCACTGGTGGCTTCATTAACTTTAATGGTTCTGAAGCTTTGCATTGCACTTGGAGATAAAAGGCTTGCACATAGAAACCCATCACCTGAACCTTAGAACAGTGTTTAAATTGGGACTTTTATCCATTTTTTTCCCTGATTCTACAGTCTTTTGAACTATAATAAAAATCCTACTTTTGTAGAACCATCTTCGAAGACATGTCTCTACCAGCTAACCCTATTTAGGGACTAAACCTTTCAACCATTTTCTTTAGAAAATACGTCAGAAAATACATCTAACTCAGTCTGACTGGAAGGTGAATATCAATGAGTGTCACTTTCGCCACAATTTTTAATTAGATTTAGGTCTGGGTTAAATGCTTTGATCTAAATCATTGCAATTTAGCTCTGAATGTTACTTTAAGCATTTATTCCTCCTAAAAGGCGGACCCGTCAAATTTAATCTCAATCTGTTTTGTGTAACCTCTAATGGGTTTTCTTCCTGTATTTACCTCATCCATCCACACATCAACTTCTTTTCCCTTAAAAAGTAGATTCCCACAGCATAATGCTTCCACAATCACGGTCACTGCTGTCTCTTCCTCATTTCATATTCTAAAAAAGTTAATTGGTGGTTGTGATGTGACAAAATAAGAATATCTCTGTATAAAGTGGAATTATATAGATGTGAATTTACATCACATTTTGTCTTCATTTTTCCTTCCAGTATCAGGTATGAGGCTGCGGCACTGGTGCATGCTGGGGGTGACTGCCCTGCTGCTTCTGTGTGAGATAGCGGTCAGTCAGCTGTGTAAGTCTCTGATCACCATGGTGGATGGCTTCCATACACTTTTCATCCTCATGCAAATGGCGCTCCTTCAAACTAAAGGCATCATAAAACCTCACATCCACTCCTTCGATGCTTCTCCATCTTCCCCGCATGACTCCTTCACTTTAGAGGCATTTCCTCACCCATCTGCTGAACTTCCACCTGGAGCTCTATCTGACGTCGAGCAGCCCAAGCAGGACCCTCCATCAATGGTTAATCCACACAAACGTTTCACCCCAGGAGCTCCAAACTGCAGTCTGTCCTTCCCCAACAGCAGGATCCAGGTTGTCGGTGTTTTCATTTCCTCCCTTGTCTTGGTTTCTCTCTGTGTCTCCTACTGCTTGGAAATTATTAGTTTTATTGTGAAGCCCCACCCGGTTCAGCACCCACTAATACCAGTGGTGGTTGGAGCTGGGAGTCTGCTTTATAAGTTGCTCCTGTTTATTCTGGACTGTGATGAGCTGCAGGATAAAAAGGCAGAGATCTGCAGCCGCATCAGGACCGAACCTCACCTTTATATAAATCACAAAGGTAATACCAGCTCAAATATAAAACTAAATCGAAATTAAGGCTTTCATTTCACAGAGAATAAAGTAACCATCCCAATCATTCTAACCATATCTTTACACTGATTCTTTTTTTTTTACCTCATTGAAATACACCAACTTGCACATATTTTTGTACCCAATGACCTCTTCCATATTTTGCACATTCGCTTCGTCATTGACTCTAAGCAGTCAGCTGGTTTCCTTGGGATAAAAAAGAAACTTTTAACAAATCTATCTTCACAATCTGATTGAATTGTCTCTGTAAAGTGCAGTAAGATCACAGACGTTGTGAATTTGCAATATACAAATAAACTGAATTGAATCGACATTAGAGCCCTAAAATGTAAAGTGATACATGCTTTTCATATTGTTTCATAGATAAAAAAAAAATCTGAAAAATATTCTGCAAAGACAATACTTTTCAAAACTACTATTTGCTGCTTTGATAGATAGAGGCATTTTGGAAGTTAGTTTCTGCCAGTTTTGCCAATCAACACATTGAAATCTTCTCCAATTCCTCTTTGCAGAGTAGCTCCGCCTCAGTTTTACTCGATGAAGATTATCAGTTTTCACATTTTTCTACAGATTCTCTCTTGGATCTAAGTATGGAATTAGACTGGGCCGTGCTAAGATGTCTAAAGTGTTTATTTGTAGCTCTGGCTGCATGTTTAGGGTTGTTGAAGAAAGGTAAACCGCAGCACAGGTCTCCAATGTTATCATTCAGGATCATGTGTGGTCATGACTTCCTGCCACATTATTTAATTGATTCTCTCCTCTCGCCTGTCAGTTTAGGTGGATGCTCTAGTCTTGATAGGTTTTTTTTGTTGCACCATAATCTGTTTTTTAGATGCTTGATCGATCAGAACCCTGTAAAATCCTGAAAGCTTCAAATATTGTATTATTTTATCCCCTGCTTTTAACTTCTGACAGAGATGTGGACTGAATTTACTGGTTAGGGGATTTCTGTAGGTTTATTCAAACAGGTAGAATATATGGTTACTAACTTTTTTATTATTGTAATTTTTTTAGCAATGGAATAATAATTGTCTTTACAATGAACAGTAATGCTGTACTTTGTTTTGGTTTATTTCATAATATGCCATCCTTTTATCTTATACCGCTTGTGGGTCAGGGACATGTCGGGCTGAGGCTTATCTCCAGCAGTCAATAGGCAAAAGGCAGGTTGCACTCTGAGCAGGCTGCAAGCCTATTGCAGAGTGACAAAAAGACATGGAACAAGGCACATATACACACCTATGGGCAATTTAGAGTCGCCAATTAACCTTGTAGTCATGTTTCAGACTGTGGGAGGAAGCCAGAGAGAATCAAGCCCTAAGATCTTGCTGCAGGGCATCAGTGCTACAAACTGTGCCAGCCATTAAAAATCCCAATTAAACTCATTTTATGTTGTAGTTGTAACGTGGTAAAGTGCAAAAAATACATGAGATATAAATATTGTTTCTAGACTCTATGATTAAACTCCAAAAGATTATACAATTGTGAAGCAAAAAAAAATAACAGTATAAATAGTTTAAGATGTTTGCCAAACCGGATGTGACACTATTCTGTGTATATTCAGCTGTAAGACAGATAACACATGGCTGAAGCTTGTTTTTCATTCCTCTGCTCCACTCCCACGGTCTGTGCTGCAGAGGAGTCCCGAGGCCTGGAGGAAGAGGAGCTTTCTGGCCCATCCAAAGTTCAAATTGCAACACACAACTGTTTCCACAGTGAGGCACTTGTACTCTGCAACCCAGGAACTCTCAATCTGCCTGACCATGGCTGCAAAACTGGCCTGCTGGAAATTGGTGAAGGAGAGAGCAGTGCTGCACATTCTGAGAGCGAGGGTCCAAAGCACCAACCTTGCATGGGACATTCTGGTAACAGAACATAACATTTTAAAGTTTTCCTCCAAAATGCTCATGGCCATTTTTATTTAACTCGACCCTCTCTGTTTGTTGCTATCACAGACTATGAAAATATACCTGAAGCCTCCTTGGTGTGCCAGTCATCCTCTGGATGGAGCTGCCTCTGCCTCCTGTCCTTCATCTTTTTCTTTCAGGGACTCTTCACATCCCTCCTGGCTCTAATCAACAGCATAGTGACAGTGTTGATTGGCCCACAGCTCCTGCACTGCTCTGGAGCCTGCAGCATCCTCATCTATCTAGATCCTTGCCTCTCCCTGCTAGCTGGCATTACGCTGATCGTGACATCTCTACCACAGGTCACTCTATTAATTTTTATTTTCTCCCTATCAAAAGGGCCAATGAAAGTTAAAAGTATATGTATTTCTCCTTTATACATTTCTGTATCCTCACTCATTAATTCTAAAGCTTTTTATCTATACTCCATCATTTTCCTCCCTAATATAAATGTTTTTAGTATTTCTAATTGTTTGGTAACTCTGGTCATATTAAGGTATGCAGACTATTAATCAAAAACATGTATTTTTTAAAAGGATAGTCATCATTATACCAGTGGCTTTAGTTCAAAGCTGTTATTTAATAGTTTGAGATTTTTTTAGAATCTAAGATTATACTCATACAACAAACAAACCACTTAATTCCTTCTTTACCTTTACCAGGAAAGACAAATTCCTATTACTTGTTTTAGTTTTCTTTTTTTTTTTTTCATCTAATTGCACCTTCTGCACTAACTGATGTTGGGCTTTCTGTAATTTATTCCTGCAGGTTCACAGATACGGCATGCTGCTTCTTCAGGCCTCACCTCCACACATATGTGTTTCTAATGTAGGGCGGAGGATTGCCAGCGTTCCTGGGGTGCAGGCTATACATGAACTTCACATCTGGCAGTTAACTGAATCGCTCACGGTGGCCTCTGTCCATGTGCACTGCAACGCTGGTTTTCCTCCAAACAGGTGAAAATCTTTACAGCAGACTGCGCTTGTTGTGGTTCTGCCATCAGGATGTCTGCAAACAATAGCTGCACCTGTGTGACCGATATAATACAGTATGTCAATGATTTTTATCCAGTTCAGAATTTTCTTCTATTAGAACTGACCATTTGGTCAAACAGGAAATTATAAGAAAGTGGTTGTTTTTTTACTTTTAATTGAAAAGATAACGTAGATAACAATCTTAGATAACAAACCACCTAAATGCTTAAAACATTTCTTTTAAAAAACCTTCATTTTAGAAGTTATTTATAACTATTACCTGCTTTATGTCCCCTTACCCTATGCCAGTGATTTATAATAAATGCCCAAAGTTTTGGAAGTGATTTAAGATAACTTACTGTGAGCTAATGAGATAAAACAGAAAGTTTTTTTAATCCATTACCCTATTACATCTAAACCTACAGTATTTAAGAAAATAACATTATTATTATTAAACCCAATCAATTAAAACAATCCAAAGCAAAGCAGCAGTAAGGGATGTAAATGAATCAAAGAAAAGAGGAAGATACTGAATGTTATGAGGATCTAATATATGGTTATATGTCCAGGTGTGCTGATCTGATGTCAAGTGTCACTAAAGTGTTGCAGAGTGTGGGTGTGAGCTGCTGCACCGTTCAGCCAGAGTTTACATCTCCATCTTCCCCAGTCAGAGGAGATGAAGCCTCTACCTTCATCCACGGAGAGGAGCCCTACTCTCCTCCTCTCCAACCGTGCAGCCTGGCCTGTGGGAAGGCCTGCGCCTCCAGTATGTGCTGTTCCCTCCAAGAGGAGAAGGAGGAGGAGTCCAGGAGTGCCCAGAGACAACCCGCTGGAGAAACAAATGAGGAACCTCAGACTATGATCATTGAGAACACAGTCCTCTAACTCAGAGATCTGGAACCTTTAAAATCCAAAGAGCCATTTAAGTCTGACTGATTAAAAATTGTTTAAAGCTGCAGTTATTGAGGCTTTGCTGATTGATGATGGCCATTTGATAAATAACAACTTGATATTATTTTGCATTATGATGTGTAGATTTTCTTCTATAGAATATTATTTTATGTTAAACAAAAAATAAAACAATAACACATAATTGCCAAGCTAACGACAAGAAACAATATTTTTTTGTTATTTTAATGTTATTCTGTTGTGAAAATTTAATCAAATATTATCTTTTAAACCCAGTAATGCCTCTAAGATTGGCATATATTATTCTACTACATTAGTTGTGTCTTTTTAGGCCACTATTAGGAGTCATTGTAGAGTTTCCAAAAAGGAACTTGTGGCTCCAGACCCCTGCAGAACCCTGTTCTGTTTAAGACTGATATAAAGGTGGAGACAAAAAAAAAAACAGTGTTAAAAGAGTATTAGTTTTATGATGAATATGAAATATTCCAAAGATTTTTTTTTTTTTTTTTGTTGCTTTGTATGCTGCTAGAAGTTTCATTCTTTTAAATGCCTCTACTGAAGTTGGATTTAGTGCAGAATTTAGCAATTATGTTAATTTGTTTTTTCTTAAGTTTTTGATGTACAGAAATGTGTTTGAATAAAATTAACCTTTCATGTTTTATTTTGTAAAAAAAATGCAAACATTATGGTCAAATTCCAAATATAGTCATTGTAAACTTTTGTCTGCAGTAAATATTACTACATGTCTACAAACAACCGTTTTCACTTGAAAATAGTTCACGATTATTTGGTGCAGGCCCTCCACTACTGTTGTTGTTTTTTGTTTGTTTTTTACACAAAATAATATGAAAAAAGTTTAAAAAATATAAATACTGTACAGTAATAGCAAAAAGAAGTTTTGGATTTAAACACTGTGCAATCACTAAAACATAATAAATAACCAAAATATACAGCTGTGGACATTTTTACACTAAGTGGACATAATGAATAGCAGCAACAGCAGAGATGTGCAAAAATAACAGCAGCATAATATCTATAGTCACTAAAAAATTTATTGTGCAAAAATTAGCATGAGTAGAAACACTTACTAAGCTTACTTTACATACTTCTTTGTACACATTTTTTACCAAACACTGACTATTGATTATTAGCTATTAAAAAAACAGACTTTCAGTCTACGGTCCCTGCAGCAGGTGGAGCTGTTGCTGTGTTCCTGGATATGAATGAGTCTTTCTGAAAGAGTAACATCCCCTTAAAGAATATATTTTAAAAACTAGCAGCTTGAGAGCAAGATCTATATCATTTTTGGCTGTGTTTCCAATCAAATCCCTTTGATCCCTTTTAGTTGTACTTGAGCTGATAATCATGTGATAATCAAGTGTGGTGGCCTCAGATTCTCATTAAGAAATAATAACTAAATCATAAAAAGAAATAAAAATTAAATTAAAGCATATTTCTGCTTTGCAAATGTATAAGTACAACTTGGCCTGATCCCCAGATTGAGTAAATGCAAATAGACAAAATCCTAAACAATAAGGGCTACGAGTGTTTTTCTTTTTTCTTTTTTTTTCTAACAGTGTCCTGTCTGGCGATGTGGCAATAACAATAATTGTCTTGATGCCAAAAAGATCCCAACAGATTTTATTTTCACAAGTGGAGCAGTACGGCTATTGCCATATAAATTGCTTTATTATAATTATGCAGGGAGTATTACAGATTATGTGGACACTGCAATGTAGGTAGAACAGGAAAGGAAAAACAGAAAAAAATGAGAAAAGATGAAAGAAAGAAGAGATAAAAGGGAGATAATGATAAAACATTTTCAGTCTGCTTCATCACCTGCAAAGAGATGTAAAAAAGAACAGCACAACCAATGGACATGGTACAAGACATACAATAAGGTAACACCTAGATACTATCGCTGAAGTATAAGATATTGCCCATATGGCTTCTTACCCAACTATAACATTCGTGGGGGGGTTTTTCTTCAAATTTGGTGGAGATGGCGCCAAGAGTTATTTCCCCCTTTGGTGTTTTTTTCCGGGCACCTATGTCATTCAGAGTTTTGTCAAATTTAAGGTATTTCTTCTACTTTTCTAACAAAAAATAATCATTTAATACTGATAAACTGTTTTCAACTCAAGGGGTCGTGTTTCTGCAATTTGATTTTTCATGAAAGCTAGCACCAAAAAGACTACTCTTTAGCCCCTCATAGCGATTTAGTAAGCTTTCAACATATACTTTTTTAAATCTATTAGGCTCATTTTTTAAAAAGATTTTCTTATACTGATGTCCAGTCATCTCTTCGATTAACATATGGAACGCAATACACAGAGGATTAAGACCAAAGGTAGGAGAATGCAGAGAGACTGAGTATTAGGGTATATGAAGATAAACTAATATGGACTAATTTGTCATAAAATGCTCCATTTGTAGGCTTAATAGTTAATATGATAAATAGAGAGGATTTAGATGTGGGCAGAATGAATCCAAAAGTTAAACAGTCAACTCTGCTGGTAAAAAACAAAAAACAAAAGAAACTCTCCAACCAAGGTGCATATTTATATGTATCAACAGATTTGCTTTGGTTAAATGGCAGAAATACTTGTTGTTGGTTTCTTCTTTCCCAGGGCCTGATACCTCACTCCCCTCTCCTCTTGAGGCCAAGGTTACCTCAGTATCAGCCTCTTCCAACCAGATGTTGTCCACCCCCCACAGGATCTTTAATGTGAAGCTTTCTTTTTTCTTGTAGCATTCTTATCATCCTAAATGTGTGTAGAATAATGGTCTTGCCTCATCCTTGATCCCACAGATTGTCCATTTAATTTTGCTTGAATCTGTATTATCATCACATGCTTAAAGAAAAGCTGCTCATCCACAAGACAGTTGAGCTTAGGATGGGCCCATCATCCCTTTCCATAGGCAGCTTTCTCTTCCACTTAACCCTAATTTATTTTATTTATATTGCACTGATTTTTAACATGCCATCTCAAGGCAGTTTACATAGACATTTCAATCAGATCATACAATCAGATTGGTTCAAAGTTTTCTTTCAAAGGAAACCAAGTTGATCGCATCGACTCATTGACACCACAGCAATCTCTCATACCAAGCATGCATGCAGCAACAGTAGAGAGGAAAAACTCCCTCATAACAGGAAGAACCAGGCTCAGAGTGAGTGGCATTCTGCCGAGGGTAACCAGGGGTTCAAGGAGACAGATGCAGACAAACAAAACAAACATAGAAGCACTGTTCATTAAGCACTGTCTGTTCTAGAATATGTAAAATTATACTAGCTTGAAAGGGGGCTATGTCTGAGGAAGAAAGTTTTTAACCAGTTTTCATGTAAAATGGTTGAAAGAGAGAACATACAGTTAGTCACAGTAAAAGCTGAGCCTATATCTAGGTGAAGGAGAGAAACAGGACTAAACACTGAAAAACAGCCCCATCTCTATCATCTATATTCTACGGTGTTGAGAGCAACAGCCCAGCTGATATTTCTATCCAGGATGGTGCCACAACTGAACAGGAGCAGAACAGATGAAGCCACTAGGATGAGAGGAGAGAGCATAAAATTAGGGTTTGAACTAACAAATACTGCAGAATGAGAGAATAGGGATAGAAAGAAGCAAAAGCATGTAAAGTGGCCCATATGCCCTTCAGCAGTCAAAGCCTATAGCAGCATAACTATAGAGATAGCCCAGAATACTCTGTGCCACTTAATTATAAGTTTTGTTACAAAGTAAAGGAAAGTTTTAAAGCTGCATGCAGGCTGTAGATAGATTTAAAAATATTTCTTATACCCACATAGAGATATATTTTTTGTCAAAAATATATTTGAGACTATGGCGTTGAAAGCATGACCTTTTTTTTTTAAATATTGACATTTATTATTCTTGATCCGTTGAGTCTCACTATAAGTAAAATCAACATGTCAGCTTGCTAGCATTGATAGTGTTAAGTGCGTTCGCTTAAGCTGCCTACTGTATATAGGAGTCTGTGCTCCATGCTGTAGGCTTCAAACCCATAGCTGCTTATTGGCTATGGATTAGAGTGGTTCAAATATTTTTGGTGTAGAGGGTCACTATTTCTTTGATTATTTGATAGAATTGACTGATATCAAATTTTGCCATACAAATAATCTAAAATCCATTATTGAAAATATATTATCTACAGTAAAATGTAATATAAAAACTAATAAGATCTGAAGAAAGATAATGATTGTGTGAATTTACCTATGCAGATAGTTATGAGGCTTTGTTAGAAATAAAGTTATTTTCTGCAAAATGGAATAAAGTATAAAAAAAACAGCAACATGTAATCTTCTAATTTGCTCCATACTAAACATAAATAAGTCATATGAATGGTGTGTGGAGCACTCTTTTCACGGTTAGGTATTATTTGACAGATTTATGTATTCTATCGTCAACACTAGGCTACACACATGGACAGGCCAAATGTCTTCTTGAAAAAAGATTTTACTTATTAGACAGCTAATTTTCAATAATTGGATACTTCCAAGCTGAGGCTTGCAATCCTAGTAAGAAACAATGATTGAAAAGCACATGTCAGAAAGGTTTTTTTTTTTTTTTTGGAATCTATAATCAGGCTTACAGTAGGCTTCTGGAATGGTCCCAACCTTGGCTACTAAAAAAGAAAAGGAGTATGTGTGATAGGCAGAGTCATTCTATCTAATGATTCTCTTAAAACTGACTCTAACAAGTCTGTTCTGTTTGTCCCTTTCCTGGAGTTTGCCTATATCAAATCTACATGAAACATTTTAAGATGTTAGAGCAATCATTAAACACTTAGATGTTTATATCACACATTGTATTCATTTTCAACTTGTAAATATCAACTAACTCTGCAAAAAGGTCTCCAGATATATTTTTGTGGGGGAAAAAATACCATTGACAAAATACAACCACGACGATAATTGTTCCCTGTCGCCTTAATCTTAGAACAAAGGAGTAGCTCCGCCCTCGTGATATCAAGTAACCAATCAGAACAGCTTATTTTGCATAGCACGCAGCACAGCACAGAAAAGGTTTATATTTCCTTATTTATTTTGCAATACGCAACATAATACGTATACAATTTATGTATGGTGGTTGAGAACTGTTTTTCAAATGGTAACACTAAGTATCGGTGAAACTTCATTCACACCATAAGTCAAATTGATATTGCAGCTCAGGGGTTTAAAAATAGCTGTTGGAGCATTGTTCAAGTGCCCGGATGAGCCTCGGTGGTCCGGGGTGCGGGCTTCAAACCCGTAGCTGCTTAGCGGCAGAGTGGTTCAATTCCACCTTTCGGGCGATAATAATGAAAGGTGGTGATCATGTGATCAAAGAAAGGCGAGAGTGTTTTCTCGTTATGCTGCATATTATAGATAGGCTGGTGTGCTGCTACATGAAAAGAACTGAGAGGAAGCGACGTCACATATCTAAGATTGAATTTTCCTGAAATGTTATATTGATTATGAATATTTCTGTGTTAATTTACAATTACTAAGCTGTGTTTAACGGTTAAAATTAAATGTGTTTTATGTTTTTCTTTAAGTGCCTTTGATACAGCTTTCATAATTTGTTTTGAATATGTCCTACTGCCATCTGCTGTACATTCCAAGTCAATATTTTACTACAACAATCTGTTTTATTCGATTTTGTTTCAAAATCCTTCAGAAGTGTATCTTTTTTTTCTTTGGGTGGATATTTATGTTTTTGATTTAATATTCTTAACTTCCATTTTGTATTATGTTTTTTTTTTGCGTGTGTTGTTATTTTTTTTCTGGAGAAAAATAAGAGATTGAGACATAACCTGTTTCAGGGATATTGGTGTATTTTGAACATTAATGTTTATAATTACATTTATTCAGATAAACCTGAAACAACTACATTGAGTCTTATATGTTCAACATTACAATTTTTTATTTACATCCATTGACCAGTTTTAAATGTGTTTTGAATTAAACAGATAAGTTGGGAGAAAAGAACTGTATTACAGTGCGTGTTTCTCCAAAGACGTGACTGTTATTTTTTCTGTGTTTTTTTCCATCTGTTGGTTTGCCATTTGATGTCTAGAAATCCCTTAGTAAATTAACATTTAGTTGTTTTCCAGTTAAATAACTAAATCCATGTGCCTCAAGTGAAGTGGTTTAAATATATGGACAAATCAGCTGGGTTTGTTTTGAGAAGGAAACCTTTAATTGTTTAAAACTGGCATTTCAGGCATTAAATGTTTATATTTCATGGATATCTGTTAGACAAAGTAACATTAAAAACAGTCGTGGGAAAATAAAAATATACAGTCTTGGTCCCCGTTACCTTATTATGTCAAAACATGTATAATAAAACTTAACAGTGTCACATTTTTGCTCCCTTATGGTTTCTTTAAACTGCACACCTTAGTCTTCATCTATTATACAGGACTTTTACCCATTTGCATATTATCATTGTATGTTATTATTTTGGTAAATGAAAAAGTTCATATCCTATAATACAGTACAATTTTTAAGACTATGCATATGTCAATATTAACTTGAGGATGTAAAAACAATACACCAGAAGTTGAAATATTATTCGACTTAGACAGATTTTATTTTGTCATTTTGTATACACAAGTGTAAACAAAAATAAATTTAGTTTAGAACAGCTCTCTAGACTATTTTTTAAAGTGCAGCCTTGATAAGGTAAGCAGATGATGATATTTATGAGATATCTTGAACCCTTTCTTTGGGGTGAATACCTCATTCCCTCATAACAGTCCATACAAAAGTTCCCAGGTTGTGGTTCCTGGAACACTTCTCCTTTTACATGGTTTCTGTTTGATCTTACAGTCTGACTCATTCCTCTCTGTGAGGTCATCAAGGAAGAGCACTGAGCTCAGTACCTTTTTATGCTCCTCTCTATTCAGCAGGACAAAAAGGCCAACCTGCAGTAGTTGCAGGAGGCTTCCTTTATATTTCACCCTGATATTTATTTCCCTTAATCCTCAGTTGCAGTGAGAGACAACTTGACAATTCTCCTTTAAACAGCAGTTTTTATTTAACCTCCATTTAACGTCCACAATCAGTTCCAAAAAAAAAAAAAAACATCTGATCAGTGATTTTCACCTCTTTTTTTATAAGGCAGATACCTAGTAGCTTAGTGTAAAAAATATGGCAGGCTGTGGCACAACTAGATTTATTTAAATCTCTTTATTTATAATTTATCTCCAGGCCTGTCACCCAATATGCTACAAAAACTGTACACTGAATCTCCAATTAAGTACCACATCCCTACAAAGTCATGGGTATGGTGACACAACTGTGCTTCACATCAACAGATGTGAATTTTCTGATATAGTTATGCTTGTCTCTAATATGATAAACTCTTTAAAAATTTCATTTTATTTCATTTCATTTTGCTGTACTGTCTTCTCTTTCTTCTAACATTGAGATCGGCAGTAAAAGTTGACATGAAAATACATTAAATAAAAAGAGAATGAAAACATAATGAAGTTGGGATTGAAAATAGCTTATATATTAGATAATTGTATTATAGTCATTTAAAAATGTACACAGATGGTCCAAAAAAAATCAAAGGGAATGTGGGAATAGGGATATTAATTCTAGAGTTTAATATAAAAGATTTACAGACCTTTTATCTATATACAGAGCAGAAATGGTAGCAATTATTATTAGTTTACATTGAGTGGAGGAGGTTAGACTGGACAGAGTGGTGATTTGCACAGATTCTAAAGCTGCAATAGAAAGCATTCATTCAGGAGGAAATAATAGGAAAGACCTTGTATTAGAAATTCATCAGTTTCTTTAGGTTATTTAGGTATGGAATAGATGTGCAGTTCTGTTGGGGTCCAGCAAACGAAGGGGTGAGAGGAAATGAAATACCGGGTAGCAGACAAAATAGCTACAAAGGCTTTAGGAAAGCAGAATTTAGACCAGATTCCATTTGGAAAAGGGGAAGGTAAATCAATAAAGAAAGAAAAAGATTTATGGCAAAAAAAATATGGGATGACGATAAGAAAGGAAGAAGATTATATAAGGTTCAAAAATCTGTAATTGTTAAAAAATTATGGGAAAAGAAGCACAAGGGAAGAGATAATTTATACTAGATTAAGAACTGGACATACCTACTTCAATGAGTTTTTGTTTGTATTAGGGAAGAGAAATAATGATTTATGTGAGGATTGTGAAAGAAAAGAAAATGTGGATCATGTTTTGATGGATGCATTAGAAATGCAACTGAAAGAGAGAGGATGAGGAAAGTAATTATGGAAAAAGGGAGAGAATGGAGTATTAAAGGATTTTTAGGGAAAGATGGACATAGGAAGGAAATTTTGGTTATTAATAAAGCATTGTTTTTATTTTTACATAACACAAAAATAAAAAAAAAATAGAATATAGTAGGTAGAACTGAGCTACACACTCATGTACAGTAGATGGCGGTATGCACCTATAAGCTCTTTGCAATCCGCCAATCTAACGAAGAAGAAGTAGAAGGGAGCGGCAGTGACCTGATAGGACAGTAGGGGGCGGTACTGCGGTGGACACCAACAGATTATGCAGCGAAGAAGAATAAAGCAGTTAGTGTATCTGTGCACGATGTCCTTGCGGGTTTAAATAATAAAATAAAGTGAAATAAATACTCTCTGTTCTCAGGTGGAGATTTTACAAATTCCTGGTAAGATACTTTAAATTACTGTAATTAGAGACTTCTGTAGGCTTTATTTATGTAGCGGAATAACCTTTCTGTCGGTTAGCTCCCTGCTAACCAGTGTCATTATAAAATATATATGATCCTATTTATGGTTTTTAACCATTACAGACATTCAGAATCAGATTATTTTAATGACTGATCTGTTAAGAGCTGTAGAGGAAAGCTAATAAGGCTAAAGTAACAATTAGAGTTATTTCTAAACTATAATTGATTATTATAATCAATAATAGTTATCTAAAATCATAACTTCACATATCACTCGCCTGTCTTACGTATAAACGTAATAATTATTTTTGTTGATTAATTATTTTCTGCATTATGATTGTGTTGTTTTGAACTGTCTTCTTTCTCCCTCAAAGGAAACTTGCATCATGCCTCTTCATAAATATCCACCTAAACTCTGGGATGCTTTGAAGCTAAAGCAGGGCATCTATGCCCGTCTCCCTAAACATTATCTGAAGTCCCTTGAACAAAAAGAGCCCACCCCTGTTCACTGGAGGCCTCTTGGAGTCAAGTACAGAGCAAACCCCAAGACTGGACAGAAGGAGCGGGTGCAGGATGTCCCAATCCCCGTCTACTATCCTCCACAGTCCCAGGATGGCCTGTGGGGCGGCGAGGGCTGGATAACTGGCTACAGATATGCCAACAATGACAAAGTAGGTCTATTCCAGTCGAAGATGTTGCTGTGGATCGATTAACCTGTAAGGTAATCCATGGATCTAAAGTTTATTTAATCTTGTTTAGATGTCCAACCGACTGAAGAAAACCTGGAAACCACAGCTACTCAAGAGAGAATTCTACAGCGAGATCCTCGATCACAAGTTCTCCATCACAGTGACGCCTCGAACCCTGGACCTCATCGATGCTGCTTTTGGCTTCGACTTTTATATCCTGAAAGTAAGTTTTACTGTGCATTTAATCTCTTTCATATCAATACTTCCTCCTGACTTTTATCTCAACCCCTTTTTAGACGCCAAAGGAGGACCTGAACTCTAAATTGGGGATGGACCTGAAGAGGGCGATGCTGCTGCGCCTGGCACGGCGGGACAAAGAGCTTTACCCCAATGACCCTGACAAAAAAGAGGCCATCTACAACAAGTACAAGGTTGCTTACTAATGGATCAACACAACTTTCAACACAAGTTGAACTCTTAAAGCGGCTGGAAAGAATTTAAACATTTTTGTTTTTTCTTTTTATTTTAAGCAGCACTTTGAGATCCCAGAGGAGGAGGCTGAATGGGTGGGTCTGACTCTAGAGGAGGCTGTGGAGAAACAAAGGCTGCTGGAGCACAAGGTAACAAGCCATACCAATTTAAGTTCACACTTAAGGACATTTTATGACATCTTTAAGATGTTGTGAGAGATGTTTGCTTGAAATGTTGGTAAGAGTGATGTGAAAAAACTGGAAGTCAGAAAAGCAATGACTGAAAGTAAGAAGTAATTTATATTTTGAGGCTTCACTGATTCACTGATTATTTTGTATTTAAGACACTGTTTACAATCCTGAAAAAGGGAAAACCTCTGACTTTGGTTTATTTATAATGCAGATAACGGGATGTCAACTTTTTTCACTTTGACCATATTCAGCACCCATATTACGTTGCATTTTTACTATGAATTATACAGTTAAAAAAGAGCAGATTCAGTCCATTTATGTATTTGTGTTTGAATTTAGCTGTTTATTTTTTATAAATAAGAGGTTGATCAAAAAGAAATATAGTCTTTCTTTAATCCCTCATTTGTATTTAAACAAGACTGCAGCATCGAAGGGTTTATTGGATTCGGTGAAAATATAAAAATTATTTTTTAACCTTAAAAGTTTTTCTCCTTTAGCACAAAGCAGCTTACTTTTAAAAGACCTTCCCTTTACTGCTGCTGTAAAAAGTCAAGTCAGACTTTTCTCTCTGATCTTTGACTTTAAATGTTTGCAGGTTGCTGACTCTGTTATGTCGTTTCAGGAGCCGGAGCCTCAGTTCAAGGTCTTGGTGGAGAAGCTTGTGCAGGATATGCAAATGAGGAAACTTTTAGAGCCACACATTACTGAGAGGAAGTGATCATCCAACCTGGACCTAAAGAAGGTTAAACTGTCCCGATTCGTCAGGGACGACGGTTCGAGTCGTGGTGCTTCATCAGTGAAATCACACCAAGGAGAAGCTCATTGAAGCTAAAGGGTGACAAATGAGTCCTGAAGAAATAATGTTTATTTATTTCAGTCATGTTTTACTTGCCCATACATTTAAAAACCTGAAAAAAACAGTTCAGAGATTGTGGGAAGAAATATGATGTAAATACTACCAACAGGCAGAGATATATTACCATGTATGTATGATTTCTTATTGGATAAAGTCTTCTTTTTTTTAAATAAAACCTGTTTAAACTCATGCTTTCATATTTGTCCATAAATAAGTTCTCTGTTTAAAGCTTTAAAAAGATCCTACTAACATCTGGAAACTAATAGAAAACAAATCCTGAACCCAAAGATTAGAATAACTTGAAAGTACATAAGCTTTTTTTTTAATGCATACAAACTAAACTAGATGCCCTATATGTTGGTTATTCATCAAACTACTTAGCGTATAAATATGTTTATTTTAACATTGCAGTAAACATTATCCAGAATTATCAAATGAAAAAAGGCATTGTGCTTTGTAATGATGGGGTAAAACCAAAATCCCAAATCATAGAGGCCTAGTTAATCTTGATGTTTGGGTGTGGCACAAATATTTACTTGCATTAACAAATTGATCAGATTATCCCAAACATAACATCTGGACTCAGGGGCACCTTTAATCTCTTTACAGTGAATAATGAATATATTCATACCACAAGTTTTTGATGCACCTTTATGGGATTTCATGTGGCAGAAAGAAACCCAGCGAGATTCATTCTTTATTTAGCCCGATAAATCAACCATGCAGTCAGTTAACTTTAAGTTTCCTAATCAGTAATGTTAAGGAAACACAGCAGCCAGGTGAGGATAAAGGTTTGAAGAAGTTTAAACATCTCGTAGAGCCCTTCTTAATCCATCACCTGAAAGACTATGAGACAACTGCTTTAATAAGGGACAGAAAAATTGGTAAGAAGTAGGATGGAGGGTAATAGTGAAAGAAAACCTGCTAGGGGTAGCAAAAGACTCAAAACTAGGGCAGATGTTCACCTTTCTGCAGGACAGGAACTCTGTACGCTCAGACAAAGCTGCACTGGACCAGTTTAGATAAAAGCAAATTCAGAATTTCTTGCAGTGGAAAGATGTTAAAACCTGTTGCTCTCTATTCTTTCCGAGTTACTTTGGATGACTTTACAGGTAAGAAAGCTCAAAATACTCAGTTTTTACATTTGTATAGATACCCTCAGAAGATCTGGAATCGCTGGAAACTACAGATTGAAGAGAAACTGTAGAAACGCTGTTCACTTGTTAAGATCATTTACAAAAGCACATTCTCTGTAGAAAACATTTGATGTATCACATGAAATCCCACTGAATTACACTAAAGTCTGTGGTGGTGATGTGACAAAATGTTATAGCAACAAAAAGGCTAAAAATGCCACGAAAATATATATTTTTTTAAATCCTGTTTACTGTTTGAGTGAGGTAGTATTGTGTTTGGCCACTAGATGGAGCCATTGTTTGTGACTAATGATAACTGTATGTGAGAAGAGCTGAGATAGAGTCGTTTTATTTATAAAATCCTTTTGTAAAATTGGGTCAAAAATAATATGATCACGTATTCACTATCTAATGTTTTTTAAACTATATCAAACAGCTACTTTTAAATCAGTTAAACCCATTTAAACAATTAAATGAGTTTAATCCTCACGAGCTGGCTCGCTCGTCTGCCTGGCTGTGTGTTTCCGGGACGAGGCCACCCTTTTACAGCTGCTTTTTGTATCTCTCCTTCTGTCTCCTTGAACCCCAGTCGGCCTCGCCAGATGGTCGCTCACAATGAGCCTGGTTCTGCTGGAGGTTTCTTCCTGTTAAAAGGGAATTTTTCCTCTCCACTGTCACTGCAAGCATGCTTAGTGTGAGGGATTGCCTTCAGTCAATGCAATCAACTGGTTTTCCTTAGATAGAAAACTTTAAATCAATTTGACTGTATGATCTGTTGAACTGTAAAGTGCCTTGAGATGACATGTGTTGTGAATTGTCGCTATAAAAATAAACTGAACTGAATTGAAGCTACAGGATTTCCAAGGTAGGTAGCAGAGCTATAACTGTTGCAAAGAAATGCCCTGGTTTAAGAATCCGAAATCAGGCCAATTTTAAAAATTTCAAAGGACCAAAAAAGGCGCTGAAGTTTGCGAAAACCACAGCAGACAATGTTTTTTTCATGGTGGAGTTTCACTTTCGGCTCTATAGTGACAGTAGAGCTGGGGTGAGGTGAGGTAAGGACTGGGGACTCCCGTGGGTGTCGTTACCAGGCAACAGGCAGCAGAATAGATACCTGGCACCTGTAAACATGAAGATTCAGTCCTTATATAGAGAGAGGTTGCGAATGGAATTACCCCTGTCATTTTGCAAATGCAAAATACGTAAACAGAAACAAAACCTTACAAGGAGCTTCTTTGGTAGATTTCATTCAGTTTTTACCTATTTTGGTTAGAGATTTTGTTATTCATTTGGTGAAACTGGATAAAGTTCTAATGTTATTGTTGGTGTTTGCGACCCCTAAAGAATATTCTGTAAATATTCACAAAAAAGCTTATCCCCTTTAGTTGAAAATATTTTTTTTATATAAAATCCAATGCTTTTTTTTAATTATTATTTAATACAGACATCTTCTAAAAACGCGGATAAAATCAGCTGGCACAGTAGGTGAGGCTACACTAAACTCTCAGTCATCGATCTGACTCATGCTAATAAAAGCTAAAGTATTAAAGCCAATTTTTTTAGGTGCCCTTACTTGTCATTTATCTAACCTGAACTATTAGTTCTAATAGTTTGGTTCACATGTGACTTACGGTATCTTCTGTGCTCATTTCCCCAGATTGTCTACAAAAGCATTAAGGTCAATCATATCAAAAACATTTTGCTCTCTGAGAAGGGCTTTAAAGGAAGCAAGTATGTGTTTTGGTTTAACAATTAACTACTCATAGTAAAAATGAAAGTGCACCCTCTGTTTATTCAAAAGTTTTACTTATCAGGACATAATAATAAAGTCATTATTGGCTTCTGGAATAGATACTTCACACATTTTCATGTTTCACTTTGAAAAATTTCAAGATGAATGTATTGGGGATTATGAGACAAAGGTGATTATGAAGTTATGGTATGAATATAAATAAAGGGAAGACTTGAATTGGTGAATGGTTGAATGGAAGAATAAATCTTTTAGAGAAAACGTTCAGTCTGCATATACATTATTTTCTTTTCTGTTTTTTCCAGTGTTTTTTTTTTTTTTGTCATTACATTGTCACAACAAAATAATTTCTCTGCATTTAACCCATCCCCTTGGTGGGCTGCCATTGGGAGCAGTGTTAGGGGGTCTTTGCTCAGAGACCCAGAGTTGCAGTCTGTGGGAGCGGGGCGCAAACTCAGAACCTCAGGATTCCAAGCTCTACGGCCTAACCACTAGACCACCACTCCCCAAAGCAGGCATTAGCGTAAAGGCAAAGAAAACAAGCAACATTTTCTGCATTGTCATAATTTAGATGGTTTAGAAACTTCCACCAAAAGGATCGTAGACTAATGAAACAAGTTGTTTTAGGAAGATAAGACCCTAATAGACATGTTTGGCCTACAGGAACTTAATATGTGACAAAAACCTCATGCCTACTTTCCAGTATGGTGGTGAAGTGGCTGTACCTGGACCTGGGCAACTTCCAGTCAGTATGTCAACCATGAGCTCTTCTAAATACCAACGTATCTTGACTCAGTTCTTGACTATTCATGCACGCTGACTGAATACCTTCGGTTTCTTGTTTTTTTTTTTATTTTTACAAAGATGGAATCTAAATCCTTTTTTATCTCTGTCCCCTTATTTCTGTCAGTTAATTCTACTAAAAGTCAGTCAGTCTTGTTGCAGCTTATGTCTGACGTATGCCTCTGTGGTGAAGAGTTGTTTTAAGTCTACGTTTGAGCAGAGAAGTCCATGTGGTGGTGATGTGATAAAATGTTATAGCAACACAAAGCTAAAAATAATATTTTTCTTCACTAACATTTTAGCTGAGCTTAAGGATTAAAAATCTTACAGTTTTGAAAAAAACATCCAACTAAGAAACAGTCTTTAATATGTCTGCCGCTGAAACACAGCAGGTCAGATTTATGTTTTAGAGCAAGGTACAGTTTAGACATAAAATATTTATTACCTCTTTTATTGTTCTCGGTTCACATTTCAGACAGACACCCTTTGATGAAAGCCTAGAGGCGACACATCACAATTATCCTTAAACTTTATGGGTTTTATAGCTTTGGTTTATGGTTGACTCATTTCATGCACTGGTTGCTTCTAAGAATCCATCTATTTAACAGCAGATTCTCCATCTCAGGACAACAAAATCCACGCTGGGGTTTCATTAATGATATCTGCTCAGTGTTGTACCTTTGTTGTTAGCTAATCCTATAGAAACCTGGTCTGCCTGACATGCCTCAGTAACCACCAGTTCCTGTTGTTTCACTGTCATATGGTCAAGTTTCCTCTGTGGTTCATGAAGCATTTACTTTACCACATTTTATGAGCTTTAGATTCAACTTGTCATTAGACTTTTTTTTTTTTTTTTTTTTACTTTTTTAACTCAGTCCTTCTAGGAAGCAGGGCTGTCAACTCACACATCTCAGTGTCCTCACACGCTCTCACTCCATATCCGCAATTTTTCACTCTAAAAAAAATGACGGACATCAAAACTCATCTCCATTCCACTTATTTATCTATAAAAATATCATGCTGATAAAAATCGACTAATTTAGTAATCCATTCACCCTTAACTGGAATATAGAGACTCTAAAACATGTCTTTAGATGACAGAGTGACCCATCTTGAGCAGCAATTATACCAAAATTGTAAAACAAATATGTAAACACTTTATATTTAAAATTAAAAAAGGTCATCTTTTGTTATGCTCTATACTACCCAAGTGGAAAACATTTAGCTTCACCTGGTTTAATTTCATAAAAAAAAATTTTTTTAAGGAATCAATAAATTGAAGAAAATAATCAACAGGTTAGTCCATTTGCAAAATAATCGTTCGTTGCAGCCATCCTAGAAGGTCTGAATTGTATAGTTGTTTTGTCAATTGTAAGAAAAACTAATAAGATAATGAGATAAGGTTTTTAATCCTCAGCCTATTACCAAATATTCATACACAGAGTAGTTTGCATTTGATTTAATTGCACTGGTTCCTGTATTAGTGCCAGTAATCCAGTAATTGACTATTAGTTCCCCATTGTTTATTTTACTTGAACTGCTAGAATAATCAATAAACACAGTTGTGAAATTCTTAGTTTACAGTATATTTAAGATGCAATTATTTTAGTAGGGCCCATACTTCTTTACTTCAATTCTCCAAAAATCACCAGAATACAAAAAGAATGTATATTTTTTTTATGTTGCACATAACTACAGATAATTTATTGTTATTCAGTAACATTTACTGTTCTTAAAAAAATTCCACCTTTTGCCACTTTGTTTCATTAAATCCTCTGAAAACCGACAACCTATAGCTGCACCTGTCCTCATAGCCATTCAATCTAACCCTGATAATGGTGGCCTATCAAAACTATTTCAAAATTTTACTTGAAGGTTTGGTGAAATGTTGCCATCCCTGAGGAAGCATAAAAAACAGCATTAGCCTCAGTTCTCAACTTTGAGAATCATTGGTTTGTACAATTAGCCTAGTTAGGGTAGCCAATTTGATATGTGTTATGTTTGGTTATCAAAAAGACTATATATGCATGCAGATGTGAAAGTTTAAGCGAAGATGTGCGTCTTTTGTCATAAACAAGTGGTATTGTTTGACTTTTGTATAAAGTTTCCTTAAATATTACTGCCTGCTGCTTTTTATGAGAGGAAACAGCTCATGCAGTAACAGGGAATTCCTATATTTCTTTTTTTTTTTATTATTATTATTCCTTTCTAGTGCATCTGGGCTGTACCATAAGACAGCCCATTTAAAAACCAATAAATGACAGTTATGAAACGACTTCCCATTCTTAGCAATGGTCATGGAATAGCATTAATGGGGTGGATATGTTCGGGCAGGTTTTAGCATCTGGGGCGACGGTATCGTTTCTCAGGAAATGAAGTTCATCCTGCTGCTCATAGAGCAGGTTTAAAAGGTTTTGTAAACTGGGCTGGTGTGGAGTTTCCCCCTGGCTGTAAGACAAGTCCATTCACTTTAAATCAACAGTGACGAGCGCTTTAAGGTAACATCTGCTCTATGAATAGATGAGGTACCAAGGTACACAGAGGGACAATGGATCTATGGAAATTAGTCTCTTATTTGGGTTTAACTTTTGCTTTTATATAAAAACAACTTGTGTTAGACCAACTGACAATTAAAACTGCTTTATATGATGATGTCTCTTTCAGATTACTTAACCAATACTAAAATAAGACGAATATAACACAAGTAAATATACAGTGTAGTTCTCAAATGATGATTAGATTTAGTAAAGGAAAACTGGTCCACTTTAAGAAGGACTCATCAGTTAAATGACTGGTTGTTCACCTCTTTCAAACAAAAACTGCCATTAAACAACATCTAGGATGAGGTTTTGACTATATATATATATATACATACAGTATATCACCATGAAGGATTCTTGACCTACTGATCTTTGCTTTTCTTTTTAATCCAACAAATTTGAGGGTTTTCCAACTATATTTTTTGCAAGATCATCCTTATTTTAAGTTCATTTTGCTGTTATTCTTCCTTATAAATCAAACACACTTAAACTACAGACCTCAAGCTTATGGCTGGGCATTCTTCTTGAGAGTTTTTCACTAAACAGCAAGTTCAAGGTCTCATCGGGTCCTAAAGCAGTAAAGCTGTCCCAAATCTTTACAGAAACATCGCCATGTTTGACTGTTGGAGCAGAGGAGCCTGAGTACACTAGAGGTCAGAAAAAGGGGGGCATGGATCAGGTGGGAATCTACCAAGGAGGAATTAGGCCTGACGGGTAGAAGCATGATCCATGCTGTATCTCCTCTTTCCCGCGAACAGTTTATGATACCTTTGTTAGCTCTGTTAATCTTCACAGCTGGGTTATAAAAGATGACCCAAGGTCTGTGGGCCAAAGAGGAAGCTGGTATGTATGATATCAGACATGAAATAAACAATATCTACCATTCTCTTTGTTAAGTGGGCAACAGTGGCATCGGATGCAGGAGTTTGCTCTGCAATAGCAGCGTTGTCTTTTTGTTGTTGAGCAAGGCACTTCACCCACATTGTCTACTGATAGTGGTCAGAGGGCCTGGTTGTGTCAGTATATGGCAGCCTCACTTCTGCCAGTGAGCCCCAGGGCAGCTGTGGCCACAATGTAGTTTGCCACCATCAGTTTGTGAGTGTTTGCGTAAATGTGTGAATGACTGAAAGTAGTGTAAACCGCTATATGAGTACAGACCACAGAGGGGTAAAAGGTGGGAGTCAAAAAGTCACCTAACATCTCCTGTAGTTAACCCAGAGATGAAAGCTAAAGATTGACTTAGACAACTGTTATTGTCATCTTGTATACAAATAGTGCATATAAAATAAAATTTTGTTTTGTACAGCTCTTATGACATTTCCATTTCTGAAAGTGCAGCAGTGATCAAAACAGTGTGGGAGAAAAAAAGAGTGCAAAAAAAAACCCCATTGCTATGGAAGTTCAGAGCTTTAAATATATATTGTGCAATTTTGCAGTGTTTTGGTTTGGTGTCATCAGTGTGAATCAGAATCTGTGACATGATTTAGATTTCTTTTAACAGTTCAGCTGTCTAATGGAAGTGGGGAAGAAGCTGTTTCGGAATCTGCATCGGATGCTTCAAAGCCTCTTCCCAGAGGGCAGCAGAGAGAACAGTCCATGGTGGGAGTATGACGGGTCATTGATAATATTACAGGCTCAGGACATGCAGCGCTGGGATGAAATGTCTTTTATGGAGGGAACAGGAGCCCCGATGATCTTCTCTGCTGTTCTCACCACTCTTCTCACCAAGGTGAAGAACAAGCTTCCCTTTCAGGACATTGTCCTCGCCATCTTTGGCCCTGATGCAGTATTGTCTTTCACAGATTAAAGGACTGATACAGTGGAACTTAAAGAGCCTTTAAAAGAGACATGCAAATATGTATCTGAGAGCAGATAACTACAAAGACCAGATCCAGAAGTGCAGGGACAAAGGCTGGAAACGTTGGACATACCCAGTTTGGATAAGATGCAGAGACTTCGAAGCCAAATCAGCCTTTGAATGCTGCACTTCTGCAGCAACTTTTTACCAATGATCGAAGGAGATGCATCCCAGGTTGTATGTATTTACTGCAGGAATCATCAAAATGTGGGAGTTATGGAATGGGTACCTATTTTTTTCTATATCAGCAGTGCTTTTGGCCTTGGAACTATCGTATGAATGTTTTTTCCATTAAATTTAATTACCTTTAATTCCATTCATTAAGCCATGAACACTGACCTTAACAGAGATTAGGTCTACTGTGCTTCAGAGGTTATTCCAGGTTCCTTTATTGACCTCCAGTATGACTCAATGCCCTCCTGGAGCATTCACCACTGCTGTTTGCTTTCTCCACTTCTCCCTCTGAGGTTTACTGGAGCCACAGAGCCATAGCCATAAGCCATAACCTTATTTTATTGATGGATCTTAATATCTTTCCCATCTATTTGTGAATGACCTTACACATTTGTTGCTTTTTCAGACCTTGTAGCCATGTCTTGATTAGTAAGTAGTGAAATCCCCCCAAAAAATAGTAATTCATCCCACTTAATTTATATGGTTGGGGTTTTACATGGAGCCAGCTAAATTATGATTTTCAATGATCAATTGTAAAAATAAGAATAAAATGAAGGCAGCTGTTACTTTTCACAGAACTGGACATATATAGAAGGCTGAAAAATATCCCACTCTGGGTAACAATAAATTTCTTGATCAAAAAATGTTCAACGACCTTAGAAAAGAAGCATTTTGATAAATCATCTCATTTCCCTGCATGCCCTAATGTTGAAGTTTTCCCAGCACCAGAGGGGCCTTACTGGGCGCTGTATGAGTCAGCAATGAAAGTATCCAACCAACTGGGAAAGCAGAAATAGCTTTTTCTAAACCTCTGTGGCCACATACTCTGGTGAGACAAGCTTTATTAGCATGAGGTTTTATTTGAGTGAAAATAATGTATCCTATCACACATATTTTAACTTTATAAAAAGAAAAAAAAAAGAAAAAAAAGGATATTCATGATTTGCTTAAAATTATCCTGCTAATCACTGGATTCACTAGCTGAAGCAAAGAGCAGGTTATTAGGAATGTAAGGAAAGGACCAAGCAGTAGATAAAAACCCCAGATTCAACATTTTTTGCATTAAATCTCACCACAATTGCCAGTTTAAATCAAGGGGAACAACACAGAAGTCACACTTATATATGATATGTTTTTTATTTCACATATTTACACTACAGGGGGCGAAGTAGGACATGTGACAAGAGGTGAATTCAGAGCACGGGAGCGAAACTGTGGCACAAAGGGAACTGACACAAACAGGGCTAAGAATAGAAGGAGGAGTGGTTTCTATTATATCTAGGTGGATAATTAAACAAATGCTGCGGTCACATCTAAAGATAGCAGTAACAGGCAAAGTTAAGACTTGTGTGAAATCTTGTGATGAAGATTTAGCAGGAAGTTTTCCCATAAATCAGAAAAGGCCAAACTAAATATTCTGTTTCTTAATACATGATTAACTGAGTAGCGATTTCTGGAACTGTTTGGGGATTAAAATAAGAATCTCTGAATGCCTTTAGTATGACATGTACTTCTTAAGATTAATGCTTGCACCACTCACAGAGATGATTTTTTCATGTTAACATGTTATGAATTGGACAAGCCTTGACCAGCAAGGCTTTCAAGTTAAGTTAAAAGATCTGGGCTAATTAAAATGTAAACAGAACCGACATGTTGACACTGAAATAAATCTAAAACCACATTACACAGTGCAAGTAGCAGGAGCAAAGTGCAGTTTGCTCCCTTGCAGTATGGGAAAACTCAATCTGGCATCATCTGATCTTTGCATGTGGAAATCAATACCGGTCTGAAATCCAAAGACACCGGAGGGGAAACGTGTACTACCATTACCTCATAGCTCTTCCTCTGTTTTTACCTGCATGATATTGTCCTGCTGTTCTGATTGTGCAATCTGACTCTCGTTAAAAAGCATGTTAAACTGGAGGTCGTTAAACTGGGAAAAGTCCTGTGGGCATGATCCATAGTTTGCATTGAGGTTAATATTCATAAGGGTGGGGTCAATATCCGTTAATGAATTCTGTCCAGCCCAACACAGGAATTCAGTTAGAAGACATGGGTCTTCTAAAAAGTCAGGACCACCAATTGCCATATCTGTAGCAGGCGAAATCGGATGTTGGCTCTCATCTGATGGCATCACATACTGTGTCTTCACGGGGAAGGTGAGAGTCTGCTCTGGAGGTGGTGTAGACTCTGTAAAGAATATCAAACAGGTTATATTACAGGTAAAAAAGACAACTCTGAATTAACTGTTAAAGGCGAGTTCAATATTCCATATTGGTGATATAACTTTAAAATAACTTGAGAGCAGCACACTTACAAACAAAAACCTATATAGGAAACACATAAGTGGTATATATAAACAGATATTAAAAAAAAAATTCAATTCAGTTTTTTTTTTTAAAGCTCCAATTGACAACACATGTCATCCCAATGCAATTCACAGTTCACCAGATCATACAGTCAAATTGATTTAAAGTTTTCTATCTAAGGAAAACCAGTCGATTGCATCGACTAATTAACTCAAATGCAATCCCCCATACTAAGCATGCTTGTAGCGACAGTGGAGAGGAAAAACTCCCTTTTAACAGGAAGAAACCTCCAGCAGAACCAGGCTCAGTGTGAGCAGCCATCTGCCGAGGCCGACTGGGGTTCAAGGAGAAAAACAGTTCTGAGGTTAATCATATTACCTATGATACTTTTGTTTAAAGGAAATTATGTCATATAGATCCATATGCTTAATCTGTCTTTAACAACTTGTGAAGGTGACTTGGATAAAGGTGGAGGTAGTTAAGGAAGTCTGCTGTTAGTGGAGAGCCTGCTTAGGCCTCCTTTGGGTATATTTATTTATTTATTATAAAACTTGGTGCCAACATTCAGAGCACTGAAAAGTATCAGACAGTCACCGTTTCAGCAAAGGGTTCAGTGGGTTGCACAATAGTTTATAGTGTTAATTACTATACTATTCAGCTTCTATCTTGAATTTAGAAATGTTGGCAATATCTTGGGAAACTGTGACAGAAAGTAGGAATATCTGAAATTTAGAAAGATTCTAGAGACAGCTGTTCCTGCTAGCGTGCTAACTGCGCTAACGGCTAACAGATGCTCACGAAGACAAAAGTTAGAAAAAATATATCACCATCAAAAATTTTCGGTATAATTTCACCATTAGGAACAAAGTTATATAAAACAAGCCTTTGTTTCAATTTTTATGCATCCATATGAATGTATTTTTTTTTTACCTGTTAGCATTACCTGTTAGCAAAAACATTTCTAAACTACTCTGCGTTCAGCTAATTTTGGATGTAGCTATTTTTTTCTCTTTTCACAAAAATTTAAACCCAATTAAACCACAGAGTTTAGAGCAGCTTTTCTTCTATGACTGAAATAGAAATTAATATTTGGCAAAGCATTTTAGCTGTGCACCTCAGAGAGGCTGTGTGGTTTGTCAGTGTTGTGTTAGCTATACAGCGCTATGAGCTATAAGAAAAAGTTCAGGTATCTTAGTCCTTAAAATATCCCTTTAATCAAATACCCCTTATGATATAAGTCCACCTTAAGAAGCTGGCCTGCCATGTCACATGAATTGTTTACAGGGCAGTTTCCTACTTCTTCATTCAGGTTTCTGTACATTTCAACAGCCTTAGAGGCCAGCTCATGCAAATGTCACCATCCTCATGTGATAAACTCGTCACATATAAACCTCAAGAGGAGAGCAGGCTTTTTTTTTTGTAAATTAGCGTATTACTGATGTTTTTTAGAAGCTTTGGAGGTGATATTTAGATAAAGAGCAACCTCCTTCAATAAAAACCAAAAACAATGAATCATGCAGCCACATGACATTGATGATTTATACTTTCTTTTATAGGTCTATTGGTTTTTTTCTCAGAAGTGTCAATAAATGAAGACATGTTGCCTGGTTCTTTTGCTGTGCCGCCAGGTTAACTGTACCAGCTCAGTTCAACAAGTATAAAATCACTAAATTAAACATATGCAGTCATGTTAAATGTTAGAGAACAGGGTGCAAACCTGATGTCAAGATATATATATATATATATATATATATTTAAGTGTGATTAAGTTACAGCACCATGTTTCTTTTATTATTTCTTAAGATTACCCCCACCCCCCACTGACATATTTTAAGTCAGAGGAAAATCAAGGAGCTGATAATCTCACCTGTTAGTAACATTATAATTTTGCGTTTGTTTTGTTTTCTTGATCATTTGATTATTGACCCATTCAATTTGAACTAGCAGTCATCATTTCAGGGCTTCCCTTTTGTTTAAAAGGTGTAAAAAAAAAAAAACTTATATATCAGAAATCTCAATTTTAAGTCCTATAAACCTTTTTCGAAAGCTTAGATTTTGTAAAATTTTATTGAAAGGTATTCATTTGTTAACTTAAGATCTTCAATCGTTTTCTTTAATAACTAAGTTTATACATTGGAGACTGAGTCATTGTACGTTCAGGAAGTAAAATGTTCACAAGTGGCTCCTTTGTCTCAATACAGTGTTTATTCACCAGGGTTTGTCTCTAAAGCGGGGGATATAATGGATAACCAAAAGGCTCAATGTGATCCTCAAGAATGCTTTGAATTCAAGTAGCCAACATGAAAAAAACAACAGGATTATTTCTACATTTCTTTACTTAATAGGTGATCGGAATTTTTAATTAGGTTTTAAGATTAATTGAGCTAAAAATCTCCTATAAGGACTTTCTTTGAATCTGGAACCAAAACCACGATTATTGATCAACTAACACTAGAAAATAAAAGCATCAACAATCATAATTCAAATCATAAAATTCTCAGATTTAGATTATAGATAATCCCTGATTGATTTTCTTATTACAATTAACAATTAACTTCCAGAAAAGGGACAGTTGTTCTGCTCTGTTTAACACACTGAAACTTTATTTGCTCAAATCAACGACTAACATGGTCTGGTGCTACCTTTTTAACTCTTACATGTTCTGGTGATTTTTAAATGAGCCAAACGTCGCTGCCCTTCTTCCTCTCATTGATATTTTTGAGGATGTGGTTGTCTAAATTTGCTGAAGCTGTAAAACTGACAAAAACTACTGGGGATTTCTTTTGTTTACAGTAATCCAATATCATGGGCTGTCAGTTATTTAAAAGAAAAAAAAGCAGAAGAGCTTAAGATTGTGAATGGTTCCAACATCTACGATCATTAAACTGAGAGTCTGCTCAGCTTTAACAGAACAGTCATTTTTTAAATCTTATTCATGAGTCACACAAAAAAAAGAAAACGTCAGACTGAAAGCAGAAGTCTTACCTGTCACACTGATGTCCCTTTTTATTGTGGCTCTTTTTCGCTTCACTTCATACGGATCTGAAACACAAAGCATCAAGGCTTGGAATCGTCTTTCTGCGGTTCTACAACCTGTTCTTCCAGTTCTCTGATTAAACTTTGCCCAAAACAAGGCGACAACATCTCCTTGTCTTACCAGGATTATGTGGCAGGTACGTGAAGGTGACGGGCTCGCTCTCCATCTGGTCTGAGATGCGACGCAGGACGACCCCTACATTGACCTCCTCTGTGATGTCTTGGTCCTGGTAGGGTGGGGTTTTAAACACGATGGCTATCTGCCGATGGACGTCTGTCTGAGCAAACTCTCCGTTTGCCTTCCACAAGCCTTGCTTGAAGATGATCTCTATGTCATCTGGTGATTAATGCAGAAAGAACAGGCCAATCTGTGACTGTTCTTTAAATCACAGCAACAATATTAGAATTAATATGTAATTTGTTTGCTTTGAGCCTAATATATACTTATATTCACAGTCACAGGAAATAAACAAACAAATAAACAAACAGGCCGTGAGGAAGAAGGAACTACATTTCCATTTTGAAACTACAGTTTGGAAGCTCCTCTGCATGTCTAATGAGGAACATGCTGGCTACCTGATCAGATAGCAACCACCTGCTAATCTTAGCTTTGTCTGTTCTGAGCAAAATACTAATAAAGGTGAAATATTAGGTGCAAGACGCACATTTTTCTCAGTGTGTGTTTAGTCTACATATCAAAATATCCATAGTTAACATAACTTACATTTATAATAGCCAGAATAGGAACAAATAAGGATGCAATTTTGATTTTTGTTGTTGCTAATTTAAGATTATAGTGATTCTAAAAATCCAATTTAATTAAGTTTATTCAAAGAAAAAAATGCAAAGTCTAACCATTCGGATCTAAATACTTATAGTGGCAATTGATCCTTATTGTAATAGGGCTCCAAGTAACGATAATTGATCTTATAACTACTTTTTTTTTTTTTTTACGAATAAAAATCAGATTGCAAAAGATGCATTATTAGAATTTTTTATTACACATTCTATACATTATTTAAATGAGAAAATGTAAAACCTTTGTACAGTTTTGGCTTTTTTACTGTTTTGAGTTGGATGTTCTTTTAGAGTCTGTATTCTACACTTAGCTATTATTTTATTTCTGAATTGTTCTTATTCAAATACTCGGAAAATCATGTTTAATTTGATTTATAAAGCCCTTAATTGTAATAATTACAATCAAAACATATAATGCCAGTATTTCACAACTTGTCTGCAAAGAAATTCAGAGAAGTTATATTTCAAAACTTCTAGCATGTTTGGTACTTTTTGTAGCAAACGTTTCAAATGTGAAACATTTTCTACAAAACATTTTTCACTTTTTGTCTCAAACATAATTTACAGAAATGTTAAGTATAATTCAAGCTCAGGATCATTAACAGACAACCATCTCAACAGAATTTGGCAAAAAGGTGACATTTTTTGTTTCTCAAAAGTATTACATTTTAATGTCAAACCATATCCTGCTGCATAAATCTGTCAGTTATTTAAGTTTAATGGTAGTTTTGTTGCCCCTCCCGTTTAAAAGTCTCAAATTTTTACCAACAGAAATAGTTCTGAGCGGAGAAATCTCTCCCTCACCTTTCTGCACTTTGTCGCACAGCATGTAGACCTCCGTCTTTCCTCTGCAAGACCCTCTGTTCAAATTCAGTTGGCAGATCTTCAGCTCTGATGTAGTTGTTGCCTCTTTATAAGAACCCAGAACAAAGTGTGAGCGCAGCTCATCCTCACAGATGTTGGAGGAAAAAAAAGTCATCAGGTAGTGTTGGGCAATTTCTTACTCTTGTCATAAATTGGTTTGGAGACAACTGGGGAAAGGGCGTCCTTCCTGCCGTCGTCCCACTCGAGCACACACTCAAAACACAACCGTACTGCATTCATGTCGATGTCTTCAATGCTCTTAGTGTGACCAGCTGAAGGAGAGAGGGGAGACATTATGCAAGGTATTCAGAACCGTTAAGCAGGGCTGAAACAGTTAATTAAATTAATTGTGATTAATCCATTATTGAAATAATCGTCAACTAATTTAATAATCGATTAATCATTACATGGAGTGTAGAGACTGTAAAACATGCCTTTAGCTGACAGAGAAACCCACTTAGAGCAGAACTTATATCAAAAATTGTATTAAAAAAAAATTTGTAAACATTTTTGCATTTAACATAAAAAAAAAAGATTTTTATCTGTCCATATGCTCAATCCAGAATTCCTCAAGTGGAAAAGTTTTAGCTTCACCTGGTTTGATTTTGTAAAAAAAAAAAAAATCTGTTGGTACCTGTTGGTATCTGATTTTTAATCAAAAATTAAAGAAAATAAAAGTTAGTTGCAGCCCTACAGTTCAAATGAGCAAAAACAACTGCAGTTTCATGTTTGTGTGTGATCCTTACTCTTAAAAGGGTCAATATTGTGGCTTCTCCTTCTCTGAAGTGAGACGTCCAGCTCTTTCCTTCTCACACACTGGATGCCAAGATTGGAAAAGCTGCAAATTTTAACAAACAAAAGCATAAAACTACTGAAAATAAAGGAGTTCTTTAATATAAGGTAACCCTATGGATGTTTACCTGTGACGCCGGGTGGTATGAGGGTTAAAGGAGACCACACAGATGCCAGAACCGACTGCGCAATCTTTACCCACGAGGCAGTGGGGGTGAGGCCGGTAGGGAATGTCTTTGGTGACCAAAGAAACCGTTACTGTGACTTTCTTGATGTGGTCAATGGGACCCTGAATCTGAGACAGACAGAAAGACAAATCAATCTTTTACTGAACAAAATAGAAACACATTTCAATAGAGCACAAATGGTAAATTAAAGATAGACGGTCAACACAAGACTACAGTAAGCTCTTAACATAAATGCTTTAAAATGTTACGATAATCAGAGTATTTTGAATTTGGAAACAAATCATGCAAGATACAACAGTCAGTTAGACTTTTTGCCTGATGAGCAAAAAAATGGCAATGTTAAAGTAGTTGTTGGTCAAAAATTTTTCTGTGTCAGAACCTCCATAACAATCACGAGATACCATTTCCTGCCTTAGAAAACATGCAAAGTCTTTTTTGTTTGATGCTTAAATGGAAAAAATACATGAGAAAACACTTTCTACCCACTGCTACTACTTTAAATAATTTACTGATGTAAATAACCCTTTGTATCAGACAATAAAACAACAGCTGTACATGACAGGAAATCACATAGGAAAAATACATAGCAAGATAATAAAAAAAAAAAAAAAACATGAAGTGGAAGAAAGTTGGACTATAAATTAAAATAATGTTTAGGCAGCTCAGTCAAAGGTCATTTAAAACAAAGGTTTAATCTGGATTTAAAGCAAAGAAAGTTTCGCTACTTTTACAATTTTCTGGGGGTTTGTTCCAGATTAGTGGAGCAATAGAACTAAATGCTGCTTCTTCTTGTTTGATTTTGGTTCACGACAAGAGCAGACAAAAAGTCTGTGATGTATTTTGCTACTAAGCCATTCAGTAATTTATAGACTAACAGACATAGTTTAATGTCTATTCTCTGAGAGACGGGGAGCCAGTGTAAGAACTGGCATTATGTGCTCCACTTTCTCAGTTTTAGTGAGGATGTGGGCAGCATTATTCTGAACCGACTGCATCTAACTTTTCAACTTTTTCGGAAGGTCTTTAAAAAATACTCTGTTGAAGTAATCAGTTCTTACTAAAGATGAAAGCATGAATTTGTTTTTTTTTTAGCAGATCTTAATATGTTAGTGCTTTAATCCTGGAGATGTTCTTTAAGTGACAGAAGGCTGAATTTTTACAGCCCTCATGTGCCTCTAAAGGTTCTGGTCTGAGTCTGTTGCTACACCCAGATTTCAAGCCTGTATGATGATTACTAGATGCATGTTTCTAGATGCAAGCTGTAAGTCACGTTTTAAACTGTCTTCCTTAAATAAAAAAATTATTCAGTTTTGTTTTAAACCAGCTGAAAACAATTTAAGCACATCCATGAAAAACAGACCAATAAAGAGACCAGTAAAAGCTATAATAATGCTAAATTAAAAATTGAGAGCACTGATGTAAATAAAGACAACTTGTTTAATTGAACTGCACCATATATAGGGGAAAAAAGGGGACAGAGAATGGAACCCTGTGGAGTCCCACATGATAGAGAAATATAGGAGGATACTTTATTAATCCGAAATGTGAAATAGCTCTCTGTCAGATAGGCTGTAAACCATGCTGGCTTAAGGGCTGGTTATACACCATCAGCACTGTGTAACAGTTGGCTTGTCGCAGTTATGACGTAGATATTTTTGATTTATGCCCAATTTTGAAGTATGGTCTACACTATGTCATTCAAAGCCACAACGCAAGAGGGGCAATCACGAACCCGCTGTGGGTCTAGATACAGTCGAGGCAGTCAAGAAATGGAAAAACGCAAGGGGCAAGTTTGTGCGACAACGGAGGGACAAGAGGGCGAAAAAGAGCGGGGATCCAGGTGTAAAAAGGGTCCCAGCGCTCTCACGCAAACAAAACAAGCCGGTAAGGTACCAAACAGGAAATACGCATAGTGTAGAGCTGATGTAGATTTGACCAATCAGAGGCCTCCTTTCGGCAGCACTGTCTGCGGTCACCTACAATTTGGAAGAGCTGCACCAGAGTGTCTGCGGAAGGGGCCGGGGCATATCTGCATCAACTGTAACACACACGCTGATGACCTGGTTTCTGAGTATAGATCAGCCTTTAAATGGGACAGAATGATCAAAAGCTGTCGTGAGGTCCAGCAGCACCACACTGTCTAAAGACATAGCAATATACGTATGCACTTCAACGAAGGCAGACTCTGTGCTATGTCACAATCTAAAGCCAGCCTGATTATTCTTTTTCTGTTTTCAAAATTACAATAATAATTAAAAAGAAGACTGTTGTTAATTTAAAATAATGCTTTAAAATCTTTGAAAGGAAATGAGAAAATTAGCAAAAAACATGATATCCTGAACTAAGACACGTGTTTAAAAGATAGGACAGCAGGACTAATTAAATTAAAATAAATGTATTTAAAAGCTTTGGAGGGATAAGAGGCAATTATAAGTTCTCATGTCCTGCATTTGTATTTTCTCTAATGATATAAAGTCACTGATTCAAACTGATCAAACACAGCAGAAACAACAGCGAAAGCAATGACAACTACATTACCAGGGGAACCATGTCTAAAAGATGGTACTTAAAAAAAAAAGAAAAAAAAAAAAAGGAGGAACAAAGCAATTACCGAGGCATTAAGCAAAACTGATGTGGGTTGATAAGAGTAAACATTCTCTGTAGTAGGCAATAGGTCCAGGGAACCCGGTTAGAATAAACAGGAACGAACAGTTTGAAATCACAGCTAATTTTCTTTTAAAAACCTGCTAGGGAACCAAAAAAACTATTCCAGCCATCACTGGAAGATAACAACTCTTAAGATAAAAGCAAACAACACATGAAGAACATCTTCCATAGCCACATCAGTCCCAAGACATAAATCTTGATTAGAAACATGTTTATTATTGCTAAATGTAATATGCTGTTAAAGCAGCAAAAGACCTAAGAGAGGCTGAGACCAATATTTTATCTGTTGGTTACATTCAAAAATAAAAAAATGACAATGAGTTGACAGTGAAAGAGAATCTGGTTGTTGCAGCTGTCATAGAATAACCTGTTGATCCAGTTTGATGCTGTTCTGCATATTTAAACCTCTTTATTATCTTCTTTTTGAAATCTCCAACTGTTTCACCAACTTGACTATTATGTTTGTCAATTTCAGTTTATTTTACCAGCAGCTGATTTTTTTTTCTTCCTTTGGAAGGGTACGTAAACTTAAAAGCACAGCTGTATGTGTATGGGTTGAAGGTGTTTGGGTGTGATGTTGTAGAAAGAAAGGGGATAAACCTCGAGTGTCTGACCACAGCAGGGCTGGGATTTGCGGGGACTTTCTGATCGATGGTAACCCACCACATTCTATCAGCTCCGCCCCAATTTCCACACACTTTCTTTGCAGGGGTTCACAACAAACACCAGCAGTTGTGGTTAGCCTCTCTAACCGTTTTGTTGGGGCAGTAAACTCCCTTTTAGGTAACGAAACCGAAATGGTAGGTGTACCTCTATTGTGGGCTGCGTCTTGTTGTTATCGGTACTGGAAGCCCCTAGGATGCTGCCGGCAGAGCGTCCTTCACACTCGTAGCGAAACCGCATTCCCCTGTCCTTGGGTTCCTCCACCACCACCAGCTTGGGCTTCTCCAAAATCTGCTCCAACATGTTAGCGTTGCTTTGGAGGCCTTGGTGGGAAGAAACGGAGGCCTTGTTGGTCACCGAACGAGAAAGCCCCCGGCCCTGAACAGCGAGGCCCGCCAAGGACCCAGAGGGGTGGGAATGATGAGCAGACGCAATTGAGCCGAGTGGGCTGGGCTGAGAGAGAAACGAAAAACAACAGTAAAGCATGTTAGCATGAAGAAACATTTCAACTTTCTTTTATGTCAAGTCCCTCAGAAGCTTTTATTGCTGCCTCATTTGCATTAACCGCAAGCTTACGTTGGGAAAAACTGCATAAGATTGGGCAGGATAAATCTCTCTGCTGATATAATCATACTTATATAGCAGTGGTGTGACTTGTGTGGAAGATACAAACCAAAATACAGACTCCATTTTTTTGTAACTCTAATTTTATAACATTTTTATTTCTCTTGAAAAACTACACTACGCTGTGTGTAACATTTTCTTCTAGCCTTTCTGCAATGATTTAAAAATGAAAAATACAAGTTAGAGGCAGAAGATGTGAGACCATATGTGGATGAGCCATTGCTGAAGAACAAAATGTTACCATTCTAAAAGTAGACAAAACAATGACAAAATTGGACATTTAAGACATCCTTTAACATCTTAGGTTGACAGTTAACTCTGTTATTGCTTTTCTAAAGCCAGATTCTCTATAGTTTTCTAAAATGTTGCCCACATTCTTTACGTTTCTTTAACCCAGTTAACCTTCCTGTTATCTGCTCAAAGTTTTACTCTCTCTCTCAGGCCTGCCTTGACAAATCCCTTCCTTTTAAATAACTTCATACATCTCTGGGCTTCCACTGAATTTAACTAACGTCTTAATTTATAAACATACAAACTGACTAAAAGAAAATATCTGCCAATCTTAAAAATTTTAAAGCAGTTTCAAAAGAACAAAAAAGAAGTCATTGGTTTTTTGATATAAACTAAAGAAAACAAGGATTTAAATCGGTGATATAACTAGAGAAGATTATAATAAACTTTAGAATAGATCTGAATGATAAAACAAAAGTACTTCTTCTAACTTGTCGTTATTTCATACCTGAAAGCTAGAAATGTGTCATCCGGTTAACAATTAGACAGCAGAGTAAATTGAAAATAGAAGAAAAGATTAGCCAAAGAAATCAATTTAAAAATTGTAAACGTTTTCTTACCCCTCAGACAAGAAAAGCAGCAGCAGTTAAAGCAAGCTCAAGTAATTTACATCTAAAGTGTGGGTTTCATTAATTTAAAGTCTATCAAACAGACACCAGAGAAACAGCTGTTTATCAGCTAATTACAGCAAGTTAAGTCTGCTTGTTTATTCCGTCATACATGTGCTTTTTATCAGCACACAGAATTAAGCATGTGCTCCCTGACTCCTCCCCCTACATCTGATGCCTATTTTTTTCCGTTACACCACAGACCACCGAGCTTTTCCGTTTCCCCCTCATTATCTTTCGTTTTTGTTGCTTTTTCTTTCTCTCTCTCTCTCTCTCTCTCTCTCCTTTTAATGATTTCTGCAAAGCTGAACACACATTGAATCCTAAACCTACAGAGAACGTCACCTAACTCCACTGATCTAAGTACAAACCTTAACAGAACACAGAGCTAAAAGAGTAGACGTTAATCAGCCCAGGAGCTCATAAAGTTTCTCCTCAGGAGATCAGGGTGGCTCTCCCCGCAGACGTGAGATCATCTCTCACAACATCCTACAGAGACACGGACGTCTGCTTTTTCACAGCGCAGTTGGAGGACCAGTCACTGTAAAACACTCACATTATCACATACACAAACAAAAGAAGCTGGGACCACGGAAGAAGTAACAGGAAGTCTGCTTAGCGTGACGATATTCCACCAATGGCAGGAGACGTTGAGCAAGAAAAAAAAAAACAACCTTTAACCTTCAGTGGGTTTGGCTTTTCAGGCAGAAAGGGACTGCAAACAGGATTTTTTCAAGTCAGGAAACTTGACCAAGGCGTCTTACTCCACATTCAGTGATTCACACACACACTCAGTCCAATTGCACATTTTTCAACATGACGTCCTCCCTCTTTCTCTGTAGAGAGGCGGGTTAAAGTATTAAAAACTGCATTTACACACAACAGTTTAGCCACACAGACCGAGTGAAAACAACTTCTCCTCCGCTGCCCTTCCTTTTGGCTTGTCTGTGCAGGCTGCAGCATCACAACTACCTTATCAGATTACAACACCTCTGATCTGCCCGCTGCCTGTAAATCACGTGCTTTCTGCTAAGAGTTTGACCTGTGGCACTGCCCAGCAGCTGCTAGGGGAGAGGAGGGGGACAACAGAAACCAGCATCTGTCTGCAATCCTAATCAACAAGCCTTTCACTGCTTCCTCAACACACAGCTAAAGCCTACAGAATAGATGTTTATAGCCACAACTTCTAATAATAATAAAATATTTATACTATTATTGACACTCAGGCTGCTATAAATCAAACATCACCTAGATGCACAGCCTAAACAAAAATAAAAGGTCATAAATCTTAAAAGTCTTGGTAAGATTCCTTTTCATGGGCTGTACAAATATATATATGTTTTTCTTTCTAATAAAAGTAGATATTTTAACATTATCATCTATGAGGGGAAAATATAAGTAGCGCTAGTAGATAACAGGTTTATTATAAAAATAAAAACATTTATTGCATGTAAGTACAAGAGACTTGAGATACTTGCAAAAAAAAAAAAAATAGGCTACCCTTTAAAATCTGCTTTTTTATATTCAAACAAATCCTCCTTATTCACTGGTTAATTTTTTTTGGTAAAGCAGAAAGCAAGAAGAGATGGAGGAAATTGCTTTTAACTAAAGCAATACTCACTGCAGTGCCCCTGGGTACCAACACAGGTTTTGATGCAGACTGGGGGTTCTGCTGGACAGCGTAGCTGCTTGAAACGCCCTGGCTGTAAGGGTCTGGAGGAGGGGGCGGCCCAGGAAGAGAGCCTGGCTGTGACTCACGGTAGCCATTGATAAGTTCTGTTATTAAGTCTGCACACAAAAAAGAAAAAAATTTGAAAAAATGAATCCACAGATCCAGAAATAGGTTAACAGGTAAGAAAAAATGTACATGTGTATTTAAGTGTCTGTATCCTATTTATGACTGTATATATAAAATCTATTTTAATGTAAGAAGTGTGTTTTTTTCCCCCAGACATTTTCCTTGTTTGATTATATAACAAATTCAGACTCCTATGCTTTTTATTGGGATTTTATGTGATGTAAGAAAGGCTTATATCTACATTTAGCCACTTTCCCCAATTCTACAGCAAAGCAGCATAACTCAGATGACCAAATTTGATGTCTTTCTCCATATTCTGAATTCAGATCTGGACTATTCTAAAACACAATCATGCTTTGATTAAACTTTTCTATTTTGATTCTGACTGTATGATCAGGGTAGCTGATCTGCTGGACGGAGAAACTGCAGTTCAATCATAAATCATCATAAAGTCTATTAAACTTAATCAATCCCTCCTATCAAGCCTTACAGCATGATACTGACACCACTATGCTTCAGCATGCATGGGGAATGTTTATCAGAGCATACATTTTTATAGAAAACATTCTTTTTTTTCTTTTGCAGTGCAAAAAGTTAAAATGTGATCTTAGGTTGGATACAACGCTCTGATTGGATGGGAGCTCTCGTGCATTCAAGATGCAGAAAGGTAAACAAAGCAACCACCTGACACCTTAACACTAATGTCAATGTATTTAATCAAAGAGATATTACATTTTTGTAATATGAATTTGAGGTTTTAAATTGTCAATGCAATTTATAAAGCATCAGAATATGCAAATTAAGGAGAACTAGGAACAGATGCAAGAATATATTTAAAAATTTGATCTAATGCATTAAAACTGTGAATCATCATCAGTCCAGCTGTAAGATGAGGTGAACTGGGGCCAGGCATGAGGACCTACCAGGCTTTATAGTGTGATAAACTCACCGAGTTCTCCATTGGAAGCAGAATGGTGCGAATAAAGGTTGATTCCTGAACTGGGTGTTGGCTCCTCTGCTATGACAAATAATTATAGCGAAAATAAGAAGTCTGAGGATGAGGGTGCCAGTTTAGATGAAATAAACTATATTTAAAAACCCCATCTGATATACCTTTGAAAAAGTCCATGTTTTTCATCACGCGTGGAGGCTGTGGAGACCCTGATGTCCGCCTTCGTGGGTTCGCCTCCTCTTCAGCGCGGAGGAGTCCAGATGTTCTCGCTCTCTATCAGAAGCCCTGTGGCTTTCAGCTTGGTTACAAACCCTAAAGTGAGTCTAAAGAGAGGTGTCGACGCGAATCTACTGCATGTGCCTAAAGCTGACAGAGAGAAGTTCAGCTTCTTGTCCGTGTTTCCGCAGCGTTTCTGATTGGCTGCAGAGCAGCGCGGAAATCCCCGGAGCGCCGCGTCACCTCTCCTACGGGAAACCCCCCCGCTCTGCTGCAGCAGAACCAGAAGGTTTGGAAATGATAGAATTTTGTTGGATTTTATATTATGACAAAACTTATAAACCCATTTTCTCTATATGCTAATCTGGGCTTCACATTTAAATCAAAACTATTTCAAACCCAAATAAGTTTCACGTGGTGAGGAAAAACTTTAGTATTTCTCCTGGTTGCATCAGCCTCTGATCTGTTTAACCAAAAAATACTTTTTTATCTTTTATTCCTAACCAATAACCTCTCTGCACGTTTGAAGACTCCGCCTCCTCCCCACATAGGTGTGACGTGACTAACCGTGTTTTTGACAGCTTTTCTTTTCCACCCAGTCAGTAGTTATAGGAGCAATAATGACATCTAGCGGCCACGACGAGAAATCGCGGTTTAAAGGAAACAGAAAACGAAAGGAGAGCCGTTTACAGGAAGCAGTGACTCAGCAGATGCTCCAAAACCACTGCTACACCACTTAATGATTATTTTTTTAAAGCAGGATTTCATAAGAAACTGACTGCAAAGTGGACCTTTAAAATCTGAACTTGAATCAGAGGTTCTAAAACCAATTTATATCTTACAGATGTGCAGTTTACAGGGATATTAAACACAAATATCTATAACCCACATAAGGGTCAAACTTAGAAGTGAAGATTTACTAAGCACTTTCCAAAAGGTTAAACAACCCTTTTCTGCATGTTTAGTATTATGTATACACAGCAAGCCCCGGTTCTGTAATGTTTGCACAAACACTGGCCAAGCAAAAAAAAAAAAAGATAGCAACCACTGTGCTTGGCTGTTGCTAAGCTGTTTAACTTTCCCCGAAATATTTTGTCTGTTTCACGTTCTATTAAGTGAAACTAAAGGACTGGAATGTATTCATTCACTTTAATGATAAAACATCTGTAAAAATATACTGGCTTCAACTTTATACCACTCCTAATAATCCAATTGATGGATAAAGCATAAGTACAGTTAATATTTTATTTGCAAACTCAGAGTCTATTGGCAATTCTCTTGAGGCTGCAGGAAACTAAATGCTGGTTGCTTTTGTTTTGCAGACATACAAGAATTGTAAGAGACAATTTGGAGGACTGAAAACCGAATGATATTGTGGATGCTTTTCAAACATATCTTCTCTTCCAGTATCATTAAGAAACCAATAAAATGTAGTTCCAAGTGAAAAACATTATGAAAAACACAAATACAAAGTAAAATCTGGAAAAAAGCATTGCATAGACATTTTAAATCACACTTAGTTTTTACTATAAACATGAAGGCTCAAAAATTTAATATGCACCCTTTTCTTTTAATTTACAGCACTGAAAATAAAAAAAGAAAGAAAAAAAACACCATAAAAGAGAATAGTTCTGTTTGCTCAAATCTGGTGTGTCCTCTCGCTGCTGTGATTTGATGAAGTTAATGAGACAATCAGACATCCAGCTGATGGGGGGGGGAATTAGATGTACAACTCACCGATTTCTGAACAGTTCGAACATTAAATATTGAGGAGTCTGTACAGTTTAAGGTTGATACAAAAAATGCTTCAGGGATTTGAAAAAAAGAAAAAGAAATCAAGTCTTTATTTTATAATTTTCTATTAATACCAACAAGGCTGTTATTTTTTTTTTATTCCTATCTGTTCAAGTCTAGACCATTAACCGTTGTTAAAAATCTAGCGTAGTAGTCATTGTTTCGTGCGTAGCGCGCCCTGCAGGGTCGTCCGTTTTGTCACCACGTCTCTTCCTCCAGTGTGGCTCAGAACCTTTCCAGTTTCCTCCAACACTACACATTAATTTCTAGGCGACCTGAAACGCAGCGCTCACATGGAATGAAAAGAAAATTCACGAGGAATCGACACAAAGAACAAAAGTTGCACTTGGCTTTTTTCTTCAGTTTTAGAAGTCAAATGGAGAATAACTGCCAACTGTTCCCCTTCAAATATCTAGTCGAACACATTGTTACCCTCTGAAAAGAAATCTTACAGAATACAGAACGTCACTTTTTGTTTTACTTCACTTGAACTGCAAAACGAGAGGGCAGGGGAGGGTGGTGGAACAGAAATAAGAATTTACCAAGTCTACACTGAATAGGGCTCTGGATCCACAAAGAGATCAGAAGGAAGGGTTAATCTGCAACTTTGTTTGTATGTTTTTTCTTGTTATAGTGGCTTCCATAAAGGCCACTCCCCTCCCTGCACTAACTTCCACAAGTCCTCTTCAAACCCAGCAGTCAGAGCCACGGGCAAAGATAAGAGCGGGATCATGTTTAATCGTTCTTTTTCTCTCCCTCTGGTTTGTCTGTGACAGCTGGAGTCTCTGCTGTGTTGTTCTGGGTGTGGTCCAATCCGCTGGTGCCAAATTCATTGACTCTGTTGGGATCGACGCGATAGATCCAACGCTGGTAAAGGTAGATGAAGAACACCACATCTGCAAGAGAAGAGGCAGAGGTAACGCGTACAGCTCCAGCTAGGCATTTACATCAGAAAACAAAATAATAGTTTTAAATGTTAGACTAACACAATAACATAACTTGTATCTAAATTAAAGCATCAAGAAAACCAATGAAGAAAGCAGACTGATCAGGGAGAAGGATGTTGACAAGTTCAACGCAGAATTAAGTCATAAAACATTCCAATTTTTAACACCCCCAGAGACCCGTTTAACCCATCTGAACATGCTTAAGTTGAAATATACCAAGACACAGTGGTCCACCTAAAACCGAGAGGCTGGGGAAGGAACAGATCCATAACTCAGGTAGGACCATCTGCCCAAAACACCAGAGGTGTCAAGTAACAAAGTACAAATACTGTGTTACTCTACTTAAGCACACTTTTTAGGTATCTATACTTTACTACAGTACTTTGTTTTTCTTCCTACTTCTGACTTCTACTCATTACATTCTCACACAAGCATCTGTACTTTCTATTCCTTACATTTTTAAAACAAACGTTACTCGCTACTCTGGGCTTCGGTTAAATGTTTATAAATATCTATTTCACGTCATGTGCCCCATCCAAAGCAGATCATTGGTGCCATCCACATCTAGTGAAAACTACTGTAATTGGATGAGTCATATAACGCAAACACTCATTGGTTAGCTGTTCGTCAAATTTGTGCTGATGCCAAAGGAAATCATCAGAAGCAAGCAGGTGCTCTTCAAACTGCAAAAGTGAATTGTCTATGCCATGCTACAAGGTCGGACACAGGTGAGAGCGTATCGGGAGACGGAGACCAACAAGACCTCCCACATCCTAGGGCCTATCAAAGAATTTTTCAAAATAGTCGAAAAATTATGAAAATAATAAATTAATTTCATATAGTGGCATCTTTTTTTTGTTTGTTTTTTTATTAAAAGGTTACTTTTTAATTTTATACTTTTAGTTTTTGAAGCACATACTTTTTCACTTTTACTTGAGTAAAGAGGTTAAGTTCATACTTCAACTTTTACCAGAGTGTTTTTAAACTGCAGTATCTATACTTCTACTTAAGTGATAAATGTGTGTACTTTTGACACCACTGCAAAACACTAAACATAACTCTAAACACTCCAACCGATGATGCTAACGATATAAATTCTGAAGGGACACCTTCCTAAACACCTGCTGCACTGCATTTTTTTAGCTTCTCAGTCTAGCAACACAATGTTGTCAGAATCAGGTTAATAAAAGGATAAAATTGTCTTATACTTCCAGCGTCAGACATTGGTTATCTGTAAATGTGTTTTAATGAGGTTTTTATAAAGGAAGCTTCATGTAAAATTGTAACCCTGTGAAAAGAAAATGTATAAGATTTACATTAGAGTCCAAAGGTTTGAAATTGAAATGCTAATTTAAAATGACCATGTGATAAATTATAGTAGCGTTGTTCCAGACAGAGCTCCGGTTAGCCCGCTCATTTAAAACATCAGATTTTTCCTCTTAAAAGAATCGGAATCAATACAAAGTTAAACAGAACCAAGGTACCAGAATCAGAACCTGAATCATTCAAATTCAAATGATGCCCCAGCCTCAGTCACAACCCAAAATCCAGAGCTACTGTGTGACAATTATTTTTAAAATACATCACTTATTTCAATGATGTTGGTTTCTTATTTTCTCCTTTTCCTCTAGTTCAATCTGACAATCAAAATGTATTTGATCCCCTTAAATTGAAATCATAAAGGATAAAACACAAAATCATCTCCTACTACATATTAAATGTTAAGGCGAATCACACCATCTTTCTCCCACATAAACTAAAGAAAATAAGTCACATGTTTAAGTAGTTACATTTAGTTTCCACTAGGTGGGGTTAGAGAATTAAGAAAAGTGACCAACATCCAAGCAATAGTTATTTGATCAGATAAAATAAATTATATCAATACTAACAGATCAACACTTTTTGACTCGGTTCTTGGTCTTTATGAAAACAATTTTAGCAACAAGTAAGAACATGAATAACCTCAAACAAAAAAACAGGCACCATATTCAAGTCAAATAAAAAATGCCTTCTTCTCAAAGCTTACAGAGGATAAAATAAGATTTTGTTTTCATTTTCTTCTACCATCTCTGATCCTCAATAGTCCGATGCTGTGGATTCTAAATCATCCAGGACATGAAAATGAAGGTTAATCAGTCAAGACTCACCATCTCTTAGGCATCCTATCCTGTACATCATGGGCATCTTGATCACAAAGGCAAAGAGATCATCGATAAAGGTATTGAGAGCCTTGTAGGTTAGCATCCTCCATGGGAGGTGAGCTACAGATTTCATTTTGTAGTTGATAAATAGCTGTGGTGTCATTGTGATAAAACCTAAAAATCAAAGCAGAGAAAGAAAGCAGCTTGTTATCAAATCAAAACAGAAAAATGCAGTACGACAACAAGAAGGAAGCATATCGGTATATTTCAATTTCTAATAAGGCATAAAACATCAACAGACACTACTGAACATAGGCACACAACTGATGAAAGTTAAAAAAAATAGAAGGTTTGTGGATGAACAATTTAAGACTAGAAAAAATGTAGGAAAATCTGCATTGAGATTACACTTAAAATATACAAATGTGTACATGAAGCTCAGTCTAAGATCAATAAAGCAGCACTGGATCTTTAGTAATAGAGTACCGTTCTTTTGCAAAGTTAAAACATTAATAAGTCTAGTTAACAATTATATTTAGGTTTATAAACTAAAAACTGTAAGTGCCAGTATCAGCATTAACACCCGTAAGGTTATGTTGTACCAAAAAAAATGTGTTTCTTTCACTCTCAGAGTGTTTTCATAAATTTCTTATAGTAGCACCTATTTTTGTTTGTGTTTTTTAACATATTTGAACAGGTTGGCATTTCATGTTATTACATTGGCATTCATTTTTGCCATCAAAATGTTCCAAAGATAATAAGGTCTTGTCCTGGATTCCAATAACACTCTAGGCTTGAAATGTGGATTTTCAAAGGATTTCACTGAGGGGTTAAAGCTCTTGCTGGTATTTGATAAAGATCTGAGGTTCTGTGTGAACCACATCGCAGACATCTGATTTGGATGCCTCCATGGTGCCTCCCTATGGAGATTTTCAAGGCATGGCCCACTGGGAGGAGACGATTCCATACATAACCCAGAGCGTGCTGGAGGGACTGCGAGAGTCTTCTGGGCTGGGAATACCTTTTAAGACCCCAGAAGTCAATGGGCAAAGGAAGGTCTAGGGTTCTCTAGTAGGAAAAATTACCCAAGAGCCCGATAATGAAGTACAACTACCTATCATGCACCTTCAATGCAGTTTCACATTTTACTGTCCGAGGTAAAAAAAAAAATTCTGTAACATTTCAGGTCTAAGTTACCCTAAATTCAGATTTTTTTTGTTTGTTTTTTTACATGGCCACAGAAAGTGTGAGGATGTTTTATATAGCTGAGAAGACGATAAAATATGTTATAAAGAGCTCATAGACATGAGATTAACTTACCAAAGGTCAACAAGAAGCCATAAAGCATGCTGAGGACCCAGGAGTACCAGCCTTTGTGCTCTACGTACAATAAACTGTAGACTGCATAGCAGCCGAACAGAGGATAGAGTAGCCATGACAGGTACCTGAAGGCCATCTGTCAAGAGAACGACACAAGAGGGAGTTCAGAACAAATCTCTGCTTTACACATTCATTGAATACCTGCAGGTTAATGTGTTAGAAAAAAAAAGAAAATCTCAATTAAAAGACCTGTTCATGTCATTTGTTGATCATCAACATCATTGCAAGTTTATATTATTTTTATCAACTCATCTGTGACTGCGGAAGCAAAGGGAAATGACTAGAAGTAAATTAATTTCAGCAAATTACTATACCATTAAGAAATAAATTTAGTCCAGTAATTCAATTCAAAAATGTAAAAAATAAAAATGAGGTATACAGATTAACGTATAAGATTACTAAAGCAAAATCCAAAGCTCAGTTTATGACCAAATTAGAGCATCCTTAACAATTAAATGTACTGCCAAACATGGCACAGTATGTTCAGCAAATTTCAGTCTTCTTCACATTATATATTTTTTTGTTTCTTTTTTTGCTTCTCCCGTTCCAAATTCAAGGAATTAACGGTTTTAGCCCTGATGCATGTGTGTGGTGGCTATTTATGCACCAACTGTAGCCACAGTGTAAAAATGGAAAATTCCCTTTAACTTTTAGAAATAGTCATTTCTATTAGTCAAACTTTTTCTTTACGATAAACTTAACTGGTTTAATGCAACACACTCAACAGCCAGCTTCTGTAGCTGGGACACTTAAAGCTTTGTAGCTCTGCGTCTTCCTTTAGAGGGTTTGAATGACTGGAGTGTCTGACATATTGGCCATGTTTTCATAGACCATCTCTTTTAAGACCAGTTATCATTTAATTTGGCTTTAAATAATATCCTTAGCTAATTCTCAAATTTTACATTCCTGCAATATATTATTGTGTGTGAAATCATTACTTAAATTTTTCTTTCTAGATTGAATTCACTGAACAAACTACCTTATTTATGAGGTAGTTTGATGCTGCTCTACGTGCATCTTTATAAATTAAATAGTATTTAGTCACCCTTAGTCAGTATTTCATTTTCTATATAAATTTGAATTCTACTTCGTCCAAACATGATTAGATGGTTGAATCTTTAAAATCAGGCTAACTTACGTCATCATAGATTTTGGTTGAAGACTCCACATATGTTGACTTATCTTTGAATATCAATCTTGGAAGGATCCCTGCGATTTTGTTCTCCCGGTCCAACTAGGCAGAAGGAAAAAGAAATAGATCAGAACAGTATTTCACAAAACAAAATTGACAAAGAAATGAGGGTGATTCTTTCAAATGTTCTCCAAATGTTTCTGCATGTCTGTATGACTTTTTTTTTTTTATTATAGGATTATTGTATATAATGCAGTGAATCAATTTGACTGTATTTTGAATCAATTGTATGATCTGGTGAACTGTAAAGTGCCTTAAGATGCCTTGTGTTGTAAATTGGCGCTATATAAATAAACTGAATTGAATGAAAAACTTTTTTTTAACTTACTTACTATTAATGTATAAAATCAACTTTGCTAATGAACTGATGTTTGTTTGGTGGCAATGATACTATAATTGATTTTGTAAAACAATTGATGTGGAATTGATTTCAATTGTACCCTCTTTTTTAAGGCAACAGTTCATTAACACCCATTTCAATCCTGTATGTATTTATTTCATATAATTTAAACACGGAGGAGCATATCATGTTAAAGGAGAGTAGAGTAGTGTTGGCCTCCATCCTGATGACTTTAACCCATTATTCCTATTGGTGTAGAATCCTTTCATGTAGATGCCAGCATCAGAACCAGAATGAAATATCTATATATTTGGACCCATCAAAATGTATAAAACATTTTTCCACAATTTTTTCAGTAAACTTAATATTCGCTTCACTTTAGACGTTCTGTGGCTGTATGATTTTTTTAAATCAGCAGATTAAAAAGAATCATTTTGATGAAAAAGTTTGAGCTATGACCTTTGAGTTTTTTAAAGCATCACATTTAAATATTAGTCACAGACAACACGAAAGCATTAAATGCTGTTTTTAAATAAAACTTTTTACTATTAAGGGTGAATAAATCTCAAACTACATGGCCCTGTGTGAAAAAGTGATTGCACCCTGTGTAAAAGATAACTTCAGCTTCTGACATCTAAGTTTGCATTCTCTAGCATGATTACTGCAATCATTTTCAATCATGAAATCAAATCAATGAGACCAAAGTGATTTCAAACAAAAGATCTTCAAAAGCAAGACATCATACCAAGATCTAAAGATATTGCCTAATGGGGAGGAAAAAAATCATACACATTCTCCAAAGAACTGCAGTCCCCCTCACTGCCTCGGTTAAGATCAGTGCTCACGTTTACCTTAAGATAGATGCTGGGAACAAAATGGCAGCATGGCAGAGTTCCAAGAAGAACACCACTGCTGAGCTAAAAGGAAATATTCAGAGGACTGACAGGACAAAACCTGGACGTTTAGGAAGGTGTGTGTCCCATAACATATGGAGTTAAGGAAAAGGGCGTTATATCAACAGTAAATACGGTGGTGGTAGTTTGCAATTTAGCAATGGGACAAAGATCCAAAACACACCAGCAAGTCCACCTCTGTCCATCTCCTGTTGCTGAATTCTACTAAGATGATTGAGTCAGAATTTCTCCACAGCGCTGGAAAAGACTGACTGCAAGTTATAGCAAACACTAGGTTGGAGTTAAACTGCTAAGGGTGACCCAACCAGTTATTAGGTTTACAGGGCCTTGTAGGTTTAAAAATAGCACTTTGTATTAACTGATGTTGTCTTAGACTAATATTTAAATTTGTTTGATGTTTTGAAACGTGTG
>NW_015151108.1:248780-272355 GCF_000732505.1 Cyprinodon variegatus
CAGCAAACAAATCTTTTATCGGAAAATGGGATAATCATCCTTTAATACAGAAATAAAAGCATAAAAAGTCAACCAAAATACTCATGAAGCAAACTGCATGGTACCTGATAACCTTAATCAATTTTAAATACATTGAAGCCCTACAAAGGCATATGCTTATATAATAAAAAAAGTTATATTTTTCTTTTTCAATTAGCTCCCTTAATATTACTTACTACTTTATTATCTTTATAATACATTATTTTTTAAATGACTTTAGACCTAGTTAGTTTATTTCCAGATGTTCATGCTCATCGCTTCTGCATTCAACAAACCAGACAAATAATAGCACCTTGACAGAGTCTTGGTCTTCATCAGACTGCTCGTAGGTGTCCTCGGGTAGGAAGTTCCACGGTGAGCGAGCATTCTGGGCCGCATATAGCTGCCAGCGCCAGAGGGACAGCGGGCAGTAGGTGAGCCTCAGAGGGAGTTTGGTAAGGCTCTCGTTGATAGGATAGTAGTCCTTCTGAAGGTTCCAGTAATCATTGAAGTATACAATGGGGTAGTAGTCTCCACTGACTGCATCAAACTTAACATCTGGTATCAGACAGGAGAACAGAAACGTCACATGTAAAAGCAAAAATACTAGGAAGCTGTTCATGTCAGACAATAACAGCAGGAAGTGAAACTCACATTGGTCTAGAGGGGGTGGAACAGAACCCTTTACCCAGGCTGTGTGATCATCTACCATGTTGATGGTGAGGTTAGGGTGCCAGTGTGAGATAATCTCCACTGGGCCGTGGCTTTCTGCCCGCTGTGAGGAAATAAAGGAGACATTTCAGTCCTCTGGGCACTCCGACCTCCCCACCATTCGTTCAGAAACATGACGGGGGCGTTAACTGATCTCTCCAATAGTGAGTGTAAAATTGACACCTTTTTCTCTGTGTCATCCTGAGAACTTCCTTAGATCATAGATTAACATGACCAGATAATAGATGGATAGACATCTGTTGTCTGTCTGCATTTTTTGTATGAATAATTTGCTTTGAATTTGTTTTAGAATTATATAGAGGAGACATTTGAATTGAGAAAGCTTCCTGGAGAGGTGGCGAAACGTCTTCAAATCTTGAAAACCAAGTCCAGTGGATATTTTTTGAATTTTTACGGAATGACTATGACCTGGATGACTGAGAACCTTCATCAGCATATATAGAGGACTTTGTTTGTATAAAGTTCTGTAAAATGATTTACAAATCAAGCTTAATTACACATTTTCTGGCTTGGTTTTATTATTACTTTGAATAATACTCCAACATGTGGAATAACCTCCCCTTTAAAAAGGGGTTGTCAGCTGAAAAACTGCAAGGGTTGGCACATTTTTTGTACTGGGTGACAGTTCACCTTGATCATTTCAGGATCTGCTTCAGTTTCTCCTGTGAGCAGATTCTTGGTTTTCAGAAACTTCCTCCTCTTGAATTTATTGAGCACTGTGAAATGGAAAAACAAATGAGTATAAACATAATACAGGTAAAAGTTAGCAAAGGTTATTTAATTGGTGGATTCCTGGTCCTTACTTCTTGATGAATGCACTGTTGCCAGTCTGCGGTACTGCCCCTTGCGTTTCGGGTCAGGGTGGAATCCACTTTTAGTGAAGAAGACATGGATGTAAAGGGAGCCGTTCTGTTGTACTTTCTGTAATTAGCCACCAAAAATACATTCTGGGTCAAAAACAAAAACTTATTTCTCAAGCACCCCTCCTGAGATACCCCTACCTCTGAGATTTCTAACTCTTTATTGTGGTGGTAGCAGCCATCTCCACTCTCCCCTGTGGTCCAGTCTCCATAGACCAGGTCTCTGTTGAACCAAAACAGGGCATCTGTATTGTTGAAGTCAGTGAACACCTCCTCCTGGGACACATACACGTACAGGTCCTGCAGGCACGGTGAGAAAAGAAAGGTGTTTATCACATTACAGCATCAGGAGAGCTGTTAGCATAATAGTTAGGGTCCAAGCACTTTAGGGATCACAATATAAGTGCTGTTCAGGAATTAAGGTCTTGAGGTTTACAACATTTAGGGCTATGTTCAAACTGCAAGCAAATGTGACAAAATTCTAATCTTTTCACCGCCAAAACAATCAAAATTCACCACTTCCACATGTGGCACTAAATTGGATTTGTATCCAATATTTTCTTAAAGCGTCTGTGGTCTAAACGGTCATGATACATTTGGTCTGACTCACTTCATCATCCAGGCTCCGACTACTCATTCATACAGACTGCTCTCCAATACAGCAGTCACTGCTCCACAAAAACACATTATAAATAGCTCATCCTCTTTTTTATTACCGTTCATCTTATTATGTGATCATTATATCGTCAGCTCCAATTGTTCAAGAACTTATAATGACCACAGAGATGCTTATATCTGTAGCTGTGTGAGGTCTACACTGGCCATTCAGGCCATGAACCATTCAGACTTTAATCTGAAGATGGCTGCATTTATGCAGTTTTCTTAACGACCTTGCAGGAAAAAAAAAAGGAATCTCGGCAAACCAATCAGAATTGTGCATCAAGACCTACAGTGTGAGTGTAGCCCAATACTTTTTAATATTTATGGGTCTGGGGAAGCTATACATAACATAAAATAGACTTTATTCATCTCACAAAGAAGAAATTCACTCAAAAAATGAAGGGAGAAATTCAAAGGAGTGGATTTTTCCTTTGTGAGATCAGTCAAGTGTATCTCATATCTGCTAGATCTTAACTTTTTTAAATGGAAAATAAACTGATAAATATAACTTATATTCACATTTCATAAGAATCAAACTTAAAAAGAAATAAAAAGTAAACACAAATGAAAAACATAATATATAAAAATAAATATATGTTACTTGTTTAGATCCTTTCATATCTGTAAATTTGGAATAAGGATAAAAACATCAAGAAAATAATAGATCAAAAGTGGAAACAGGGTGAAGAAGAATAATGTACCATGAGGGTGTCTTTAGGAAACAGGTTCCTGCTGGGTACTCTGGGGGCCCCTGCTGGTGTGTTCGGATCAGGAGTGGATGGCCCTCTGCGGAACCAACTACTGATTGCCCAAATTATGAAGATTCTGGAGAAGAAAGTAATATCAAAACAGTGAAAATGTTATTTAGGTTAAAAAGTTTAAAGGTAGAAACAGTATAACATCTAGAAAGAAGAAGTGTCTTTTTAATTCAGTTAGGGGGGAATCAATACTGCATGACTACATTTAAGTGACTGTAATAATAATAATAATAATAGTATTTTTTGCTTACTCTAAAACTAAAACTTTTTCTTTTGGTGTAAACATGCTGTGCTTTAAATGTCTTTGCCTAAACAATCCCTTCCCATTAAACCTTATATGTAATCAGAAAAAAGAAAAAATCAAATGCAACTAAAGCCTAAGAACTGGAAAAAACAAATTCCAAGTGCAACTTACAGACAACACCAAAAAAGATAGACCCTTTATAAGACAGTAACTAAAGAGATCAATTTTTAACCATGAAAAAAATAGTCGATACTTGAATCTATTTTTTTATGTGGGTTACGCAAATGAAGATGGAAGAAGGGGGACTATTGTGTGTTAAAAGAACATTTGGGCCTGTTAGAAAATACAGAAAATAACCATGTCTGGAAATATAAATGGGGAAATCAAAAAAAGAGACTGTCAAAAAGTTTACTGTTCCAAGATCAGACCTATTTTTTAACCGCTTAATTCCGAAAAGCAAAGTTCTTTTGTCCGTCTCTAAAGACGATGACTCAGATTAGAAAGACAGAAAGAAAGACTAGAATCTGTACAAAGATCTGGAACAGAAAGAACCAAGAGCTGGCTGAACTAAAGCCCATTATTCTCCATCAAATCAATTTAATTTGGACAGTGACTATTATGAACGCAATGCATTACCTTTCATTAAGCAATAGAATCTCGTTTATTCAAAAAACGTACCTAAAGAGGACACCTTTGATGACCTGCCAGGCATTAGGTGCTTGCTGCTGCTGCTGAGGGTCCTGAGCATTTTCAGCCGTCTGCACAGTTTGACCTTCTGCCGTTGCAGCGCTTCCATTGCTGCTCACCTACAAACACACATAAATAAGATATAATACACCCAAAAGAAGAGGGTTCATTGATGATCTAGCAGTGAACATTTCCCTGGAAGGAATACCAGTATTAGTGTAAAATACTGTCAATAAAAGTCAGATTATGCAGAAAACCTGTTACTACTACTGTACTCAAAGCTTAACTTATAAATTAGATAAGGACAAAGGAATGAAGGCCGAGAATTTAGTTGCATTTGCAATCAATACTGCAATTTAATAAAACACAAATCAAATTTGCAGAGGCACTCAATAATGGTCACATTACATTTAACAAGAGTAAGACACCAAAATGTACACTTCCATCCTTTAGGAGGCAGTAATACACTTTAAAGTGGTTTTGCCACCACACAGAAGAAAGGAGAGTTGAACCCAGAGCAAAGCAGTTTTCCTCACAACAGCAAAGTCCTGCAACAATGGACTCTGGACAAACAAGCTTTCAAGGTCATGAAAGCAATGAAACCCTGCAGTGAAACGTCTACAAGCTTGTAGTTAGGGCAAAGGAAGATAAAAATAGAACACAATCACAATACTGGTGAAAATATAAAAAAGAAAATTCACAACTTTGACCTTTTGCAAAGTCTTTCAGCACTAAAATGCATGGTGGGAAATTCTCCCTTTAAAAACATTTTCTAAAAATTCATACATGCATAAAACTTAATTAGAAACTAAAAACTTTATATTAACTACCACTTCCATAACTTTTCCTCTTGTTGATCTGAAAAAAAAAATAATAAAAAGGAGCTATGATTTATAATAACTGATCTTTCTTAGAGGTAATTCTAAGCAAGATTTTGACGCATATCCGCGTTAACTATAACACGCAGACGACCTGGTTTCTGAGCATAAACCAGGAAGCATTCTACTTTAAGGTTTAGGAGCATGTTTATGGGAAATTTTGTCAATTCTTTCAGAAACACGTCTAATAGCTTGGTCAGTCTATGGTCTAAAATATTCTTAAGAGAGCTCAATTAAGATGGTCTCAGGACAACATGTCTAATGTTAGAAGAGAAATTTCCAAACCCTTCGCACAAAGATGGGAGCATGAAACTGTCCCAAATCTGTTGGAATGCTGAAGAATTTAGTTCCTTCCAAAGGAACTAAGAGGCCAACCCCCAACAAAGGATCACACAATATAGTTGCTGTCTTTCCCGATCACATATACCCCTTTCCCACTGGCCGAAAAACCCAATTAAACCTGGGAACAATCAGCTTTTAGTGGCAGTGGGAACAGTTCCCTGACATGTGTCTACCCGGGTCAAACAACTCGGCAAGCGACCCGTGTTAAAATCGCCTCGGCTCTGATCACCATACTGAGGGAAAACCAGACCCGGGTTAACCCGCTAATTTAAGTGACACCATTGAACGCAACGTACGGACGTCAACACAACAAAACAACTCTGATAACTTTTGTTAAATATGGCACAGCGCTAGTAAGAGAGATTTGGAAAGATAATAGAACAAAATAATAAAGTACAATTACTACACCCTGACTTCCTTACATGTTGCTCTCCATTGTTAACTTTAGTGATTTATGTCGCATGAGTGATATCTCCAACACTAACACACAGTGATGGTGTCACCAGACTTAGTTGGTCCACCCATGTTTGAAAAACACCTGTAAACCCTCTATATTCAGTGGGAAAGAAGCTTCACAGTTTGTCAAGATATCAGTGAAATTTAATAGTGGAAAATTTAGGGCTGACAGTCTCATGACTAGTCTTCTTGCACAGGTGGCATCTTATCACAGTATCGCTACAATTCACTGAGCTCCTGAGAGCGATCCATTCATTCCTAAATGTTTTGTAGTTACAATTAGAATGCCTGGGGCTTCATTTTAAACAACTCTGGCCATGAAAGTAATTGGAAGACTTGATTTGAATTATTCACTTAGATTAATTAATACTTGTGGGTACATAGTATATATATATATATGACCTCCAGTTCATATTCATTTGAAAGTCATAGTGGCTGTAAATGATCAGTAAAACCAGTTATTAGTGGTCACCCAATCTGCAGCGTGCCAATGTAACCCCCACCTCTCTGGCCATATTCTATTCAAGTGTCACAATAGAATGAGACATGCTAAGTCATGAGACTTATTCACTATCTAAGCATCTGTCCGGTTGTTACAAACATTAGGGAAACCAATGGCTGGCTAAAAATTTTATCTGTTTCAACAGGTTATGTTTTTAGATTGCAAAGGCAACAAGAAATGTGAAGATTTAAAGTTTCCAACTAGCTTTGTTACATTTGAAACCTCTTCATTCAAATCTATGAAGGGGACATAAATAAAGCTTTTCATCCCTGCTCCAACATCCTGCTATGTGAAATTAAAACAAATCCAATTATCCGGTGCATGGACTTCTGTTTCCTGGACTGGACTGGAAAAATCCAAAAATACACTCAACTATAGAGAGAAAGAAAAAAGAAAAGTTCTCTCTTCACCTTAAGATAATAAATTACACATTCTGAACAAAGTTTAATTATTAACTAGGCCATCTTAGACTTCTAGGTAAATGCCTCACATTAGTTTTACCATTCTATCTGGGATTAAAAGAGGACAAACTTTTAATAACCATTCAAAAAAGGAAAGAGTTTCTATGTAATATTTAAAACAGACTAAACTAAAATTCTCTCACATCCTGTTGGAGTGTAAAACAGATCATCAAGATAGATAAAATACATAGTCATTATCCCTAAAGACTCCATTTGGATTCCTAAACATGCAAAGTTTTCTTGTCTTTATAGCTGAAACTTAAATTTTGACATTTTTAGAAACACAGAAACCTTTTTTAATCTGTCTGAGACTTAGTATAATTAAAATACAAGAGATTTACAAAGGTTTTAAAGATCGCAAAAAGCTAAACCAGGTTCATCGACTATGCCATTTCATCTATTGGTGAGATATGATGCCACGTCCCAGACTCCAGCACACAGGAGTAGAGGCTTAATGTAGTGATTCACAGTGACCTTTAATGACATGTTTGTTCTGCAAAAAACTGCCCCTTAGAGACAAACTACATTTATTAGGCATAGGTAACAACTATGAGGCTAAGGGGTTTTTAAAGCAGGATATCTAAGTTGTTTGTAAAGTCTATAACTGTCATTATTCGCCTTTGAATGTCTTTGGAAATACTCTGAAAATAGCTCATATATATATATATATATATATATATATATATATATAAAATTTCATATTTTTATTCAAAGCCGGATTCTTTTTCCTCTTAATATTTAGTTTATTTTGTGCAAAGTGTCCTGGCGTTTCAGGAATTGGTCAGGAAGATTCCTAACAAATATTTGTATGAATTAAGAAACCCTTATATCCCATTAATAGTGATACCCAATTACCATGTCAAACCTTCAGACTTTCGGTGGGGAAATATTCCAGTAGATTTTATTTGTACATTTTATTTTACATTTCAGTGCGAAACAATTACTATAAATGCACAGACTATTGAAGAAAGAAGGTTGGCTATTTTTGTTATTCAATGTTCTAAATCAAATATCTAAACTTTTACTTTATTTAGTTCATTCTATTAAATTATTTTCCAACCTAAAGTAAAACAATAAAGTCCTATGCAACAAAAATAATTATGGCAAAATATCTGCATGGACTTTTCACTAAATGTTTTTATTGTAAACTAAAAATGTTTTTTTTTTTTTTTTGTAATGAGAAAGAAGGGGAAAAAACACTAAAGGTATTAATTATCTCCCCCCTGCTAGCTTGTGTAATTTATCCTTAGCAATCAAAATGATCAACCAGCCTAATTTAAATGTTGCCCTTTCAGAGAAAAAGGTTTAACATAAACCTTTTAAAAATGTTTGTGGTATGATTCCTTTCAGGCTCAATCCCACAGAAATTAAACCGATTTAAAGTCTATATGCCAAAAAAAGCACTGAAATTGTCTATTTGTATACATTTCACAAGCCATAAATGGTCTTCAAAAATTATAGCTATATGTTCTAGGATAAACTGGAACTAAACTACAGAACCTAAGCTATGCCCTTACTTTTTCATTACGGAGACTGCGTAGGAACCTTGTTAGGCAATATATGGCTAAGCTACATCTGGTTATTTCATCTGATCAGCCTTATTACCAAAAGTGTCTGTCAGGTGAACGATCAACTTGGAGATTGAGGAGAAAATTAACATGTGAGAAGATTTAACTGGAGGCTGAAATGAGTGGGAACACACTGGCCCAGTTAATCAAACCATGCTGTGCTGATCAGGTTCAGGCCTTGTGATAGCTAACTGTCACGCTGCGGTTGTCAGCTGGTTAAACACTGACACGAGCAACTCAACAGACTGTCGGGATTATGCCAATATAATATTTTTTCACTGTAAACACCACATTTACCCAGTATCTCGACTAGCTAACAGCACCGGTTTCACAACCGACCGTAAGCGGCGACGGGAGGTCGTTTTAAAACCAACCGGCACTGACAACGTCACTGAAGCTAGCGAGCGCAGCGACCGCTGACACGGTTAAATGTTAGGGACTCAAGCTTCTACGTTAAAACAGTAAAACAGACTATAGCTACCCGAAACTATCAAGCAAAAAACAACTGAGCGACTGTCATTAATTTTACCTCTCCGTTGCTTGCGGAAGGTTTAGATGAATCGCTCCCCTGCGTCGCCATCTTTCCTCGTCTCTATCGCGCAAACACCACTTGCTGGTTGGGAAAACTGCGCCGAGTCTCGCGAGACGTCAGTTGTATCGTCATCGGAAGGATGGATATCAGCAGTGACTATGGCAGGCCGAATTGACATTTATTAGAAGCGACGTCCTTCCATTCGTTGATCTCTAAAATAAGATTCTTTCTAGTCAAAACTACATTCCTACTAGCAAGAAATGTACATATAGATATTCAAAATTACATTTTTGCTAGCAAAAATTACAATTCAGGCTGCCAAGAACATAATCGTACTAGTAAGAACAAACTTTCAAATACTTACAAATCTACAAATTTTAAGTGGCCCTTTAGACATTTCTTAGCTTGGCTGAATATATTTCAGGTGTCTCAAATGCATTTCTTCCTAGTCAAAATGAACATTTCAGATATCTAAAATAACATTCTTCCTGTGTGTTAGAACAATAGATGAGTGATTCGAGCACTAATCGAGGTCAAACAGTTAATTCTGCACACACGGAATAAATTCACCACAACTTCTGTTCAAAATATAAGAGTTTATTAACAAAAATCATTTAGCTCCAAGTCAAACATATTTCAGTTTAACACTCTAAACTAAGACTAGTAAAACTCAACTAAACTAAACTACTATGTACAAAGAGGAAGGGAAAACATGGTTGGAAACCATATTACAGTTCAAGATGGATTTTGTGTTTGAAACCATAGTTTATCTGGAAGAATTTGGGATATGATCAAATTAGCTTTTCACTAATTTTAAAGAAATTGGAATGTTTTCAGACCAATTCACCATGAGGTGAATAAAACATTATTTGGCCAAATAATGTTTTATTGAATGATTTGCTTAATCAAGAACCAAAAACCTTTAGTCAACTGATTCTTTACCCTCTTTGAAATAGCTAGCAGCGAATAGACATCAGGATTCCACTAAATGACTCTTGGTCACACTTAGTAATAGAAATGTAATGAGCAGCTGAGGAACACTAATGTTATACCAGTGTTTAAACCCTTTTGTGAAATAAAGCTTGTCAAAGATTCAGCAACAGCTCAACACATATTCCTGTAGCATGGTGTAGCATGCAGTCTATTCTGTTAGCTTGACTTTACTCATCAGTAAACACATGTTGTTTGTTCTGTCCCAAATCATGCCAGACCTGCAAACCTTTTTCCATTTCCATTTGGAGAGCTTAAGTTTCATCCAGTTGCAGCTCAGCACTAAGGACAGAGACCAGGGGTTCTTTGTCTCAGTCGTTCATCAAGGCACTCCTTCTCTCCAGTCTGGCTCTATAAGTTCTGAAACTCAAGAGAAATGTGTTGCAAAAGGTCTGTTTTGCAGCAGTTTGGTTCTGAAAGGTTCGGACTTATCCTTGATGGTTCTGGAGATCTGGTTCCCGCATCTCCACTGTGGTGGAGAACCAGCTAAAGCGGACCCCAGCTTCCTGGGCAAGGGAGAGGAGGCAAAGAGCACAGGAGGCAAAAAGAAAAAGAATTTTTGTGCTCTGTGATTTTGTCTGTCCTCAACCAGACGGGGGTGGTGGTTGGTCACACCTCTATGACTTGCCATGTGACTTGCCTGTAGAGGCCTTGGCTGAAACAGGGTTGTTGCAGAGATTCCACAGCTGATTTCACATCATCATGTCAAAATGAAATGTGGACACTGGTTCCCAATGACCAAAAAGTATGATCCTGGCATATGGCGCAACAATAATAAATGTCAATATGCCCTGCCATAAGCGTCTGGATATGCAAAAAGCTGAGTGGCAAAACGCAGTTTTTGAACTTAAAAAAAAAATTAGCATTTCCTTTATGTATATCTGGTCAGTACATATTTTTGGTAGTTAATTTTAATCGGATATGAGTTCTGAAAACAAGTGTCTTTGTATCTTTTATTTTCAAATTTATTTTATAAAAATGTATCCACTCTGCAGTAAAAAAAAGGATTAGAAATCCCCTTTATTTAATCTTAATGCTTAAATTAAGATATATTTTAAAAGATAACCGGTTAAGCCAAGCTACATTTTACTTGAGTTTACTTGAGTCATCGTTACAAAATTGTTTTGACGGGGGGTTTTGAGTGTCAATAGTATTAATGGCACAACCATCCATCCATTCATCCACCCCCCTGCTGGGGTCACTAGGGGTGCTGGTGCCTATCTCCAGCTTTCAATGGACGAGAGGAGGGTACACCCTGGAGAGGTCACCATTCTTTCAAAGGGCAACACAGAGACAAACAGGACAAAACCATTTACGCACCTAAAGAGAATTTAGAGATGCCAATCAACCTAAACAGTCTTTGGGAGGAAGTCAGACTACCTGGGGAGAACCCACACATGCACATGCAGAACATGTGACCCTCCATGCAAAAAGAGCCCAGATGGGCAATCAAACCCAGGACCTTCTTGCTGCAAGGCGGCAATGCCACCCACTGTGTCACTGTGCAGCCCTAATGCCACACCATAGATTTTAATTTACACTTTTGCAAAACTATTAGTAAAACTTTTGTTTTTTTCTCCTCTAATCAACTTGCTGGTCTGCTCTGTCCAATTCTATGATCAAGTTCCCTCGGGGTTAAGATCTGAAAGTGAAGGCCAAACCACCAACAGGATCTTTGCGTTATTAATGACCCCTCCTGGCAAGGTTTTCCTTCTTCAACTTTACCCGCCCCCCCCTTCTTTTGTAGAGACTACCTAAAGTCAAAAAGCCTTAAAATAACCAACTCCTTCTCGAGTAAGTCTAATATCTTATTTAACTGAATTATGTACTTGCTCAGCAATTGTTGTTCTAGAAACTTTAATACATAAAAAACATATGGAGATAAAGGCCATATTCACCAAATCAATCTTTCAGTTAGTAAGAATTGCAAACATAATTCACTCATAATAGAAAGTCAAATAATTAACGAAACGATTTTGATCATGTGTAGTCTTTATTAATAAGGGTTATCCTTTGGCACACTTTGTCACCAGCACCTTAGATCAATGTTGAATATTAATCAAAACTGAACCTTAAGGAAAAGAGGATTTCACATTTGCTTAAATTAAACAGTATGTTCGTTTTTATGTATAAGACAAGCAAACGTACAAAATAAAAAAAAATAAAAATGCATCATTGTTCAACACTTGACAACTTGTTATGGAGGAACCTGCAGGTAACAATATCAGCTGCATGACTGTGGATGTGTGGGACAGAGTGGTGACATGAGACAAAGCAGCCATGTTGTCAGATGGGAAATATTGCATGTCATGTTTTTTTCTTTTTTAAACAAAGCGCAGTAGTGTAGCAAAAGTTTTCACTCAAGCAAATACAACAATTTTGATGCATTTCCTGCAAGTTGCTCAGTTTAAAATGCAAATATCCACTGCCTGCAGCTTTCATTTAACCTCACCAATGATCTAAAGATGCCAACACAGACTGGGATGACCCTTTTAACTGTCAAAGTACGGTTAGAGAGAATTTTAGACTTGACAGTTATACAAGCAAATTACAAATAAACAATATACAGTTCTTAAAGATTAAGTCTGTTCTTTTGTAGAACTACACAGAACTCTATTTAGACAGTTGCTAAGCTGTAAACAAAGTATGACAGCAACTAAGAAACATTAAAAAAAATACATCGGAACAAAAAAAAATCTTCTGTGAAAACCTTTCAATTTGACTAGTTTTTGATAACTAATCTATTTTAAGATCACAAATGACAGTCTTGCCATGCTGCGATGAAAAAACCTCCAGCTAAAGTGCCTTTAAATCATGCCATCCACAGAAGAACATGAACCATTGTTATGATGAATTATCCTACTTCCTCTCTGTCCAGTAAGTGGAACTGAGATTTTAAAAACAACAACAAAAAAAAGCATAAGGAAACAAACATCCACAACGGTTTTAAATCTCATCTAAGCCGTAATCCTCCTCAGGAAAGTCGCCCACTGTTACACTCAGTGGCTTCACAAATGCCCCGTATTTCTCCTGACACTCAAAGTACTGTTTCCCCTGAACACTGGAGACACAATAAAAAACATGATTAGAATGAAATATGCAGTTACAATTGGTTACAATTTGTTGTTATATAAACAGGGGAGGAAAAATAAATCTTACGTTCCGTTGTGTTTTCCCAGAGGCTCATCATACTTCACACCTACCCAATGACCTGGCTTGAACTCTGTAGTACCTGAAACAGCACATTTTTCTTTATGAAATCACATGAAACTAATACACCTTACAATGTTGATCTCAATTAGACCTGGCATAATAACTCTTGGACAAAACATTGTCCCAGACATTATTGCAATAAATTATAATTTAATACTTTTTTCAACTAACATAATGATAATGGTAAAATAATGCAAATAGTCTTGTTTTTTTTTTTTTTTTGGTTTGTTTTTTTTACATTTAACAGAGAAACTGGAAGACAATTAAAATAATACTCCACAATAAAATGATCAAAACTAAATAATAACCTGAACTCTCACTCTTGGCTAACAAATAAAGATATTTACTTTCATGGAAACCAAAGAAATTCATTTATGACAAAATTGAACTGGTAACAGCAGTCTGTTAAGTCTCTGTAAACAAATAAGCTCAATGAAAAATATTATTCATTATTCTCAGACAACAAAAATAGACAAAACTACCAGTTTAATAAACAAAACCTGCATACCAAGAACAAAAGAACATTAAATAAATGTTAATGCTTTACTGGCAATATGTATATTACCGAAGCAATCCTTGCTGATTGACAGGCGTCATATGTTTGCGAAATATTTTGAAATACCGGCTTTTCGAAATTAAAGGGAAGTATCGCTCTAAATATTAAACCGCACTGTCTGTTAGGGTGTACTATTTTGTACTGCTCTTTTTGAGTTTGTTGATTAATTGGTTCCATGGTTTATTGTTTTTTACCCCACACCTGGGAAAACAGCAGTGAAGGATTACATTTTAAGTTTTAAGTTGCATTCAGACCAAATGGGGAGTTCACTGCTCTGCATTTCAGAAGCAGTGCTCACACCCTGAACTGTATCATCAAATAGGAGGAGCTTCAGCTGCATGAAGCCATCTCCCCAACCAGAATAAAAACTCAACAAATAGACTCTGTGGTTAGTGCTACCTTAGAGAGGATTTGTCCAGTCAAAATGATCATTTGTAAAAATGGAGAAAAAAAAAAAGACGAGTGCTACTGTTGTTTCAGAGATATTAAAGATGATCTTTTAGTTCACCCAGAGGTCAACCATCCCCCCATTAAGCTTAGAACTGAATCAAAATGATCTACTTTTTCAGTGCTACTTGGTTTGTGCAGGTAAAACTATGTTTGTTCTGATTTGTTTTTTAAGATGGAATCCTTTTTAATTTCGGCCGATGACGTCACCATCCCAGCAGACGTTAGCGTTGCACTGGAATCAGAACATACAATTTTTGTATAAAAGGACGTGTTATCGGTATTGAATACAATAGTGGGTATGTTTACTTATTTAGCGGGTGGATTGATTGTTTAACATTTTTATTAGTTCATCAGCATCCCAGATTTTTCAGTTTGGACCTGACGTCAGCGTCGGCCACCCCACAGGCTTTCCTGATAAGATCTCGCTGTCAGCATTTCAACACACAAGTTCAGCTTAACATTATAGACTGCTGCTAAATTGTTGCCTATGCACAACTTTTAAAACAGCTTAGAGAACTCTTTGAGAAAAAAAAAAAAAGAAAATTGAATGAAAGTCGAATTTGGTGGTACTTCATTGTAAATCTACCTGTGCAGAGAGCACCAATGCTTGGCAGTAATAGACCAGGGTCTGTGCTGGAGGTAAGGGAGGACAACAAACAGTCCTTGTAGGGCTAAATGAAAATATCTTTTTTTAAAGTCACTGAAAAACCTCTTCAGTGCATTCCTCATTTCACCCTTTGTCAACACCATCTTCTCTTTATTCCATTTTAACTGAAAAACTCATATAACTACAACCAGTCCCTGATTGCCACTTCATATTTTCAACTTCATCTGTCATCCCTCCACTCCCAATGCAGTGCTGCTGTTGAACCCCAGTTCTATCGAGGTGAGAGCAGAGCAGTTAACGCTCTCAGCTCATGGGATTCACCACCCCTCCCTGATGAGCTGACAGCAAGTCTAATGTAAAGTTCATTTTATTTCTTATTGATGTAAACTTAGCATCCCATCTTGACAGAGAAAAAACTAATGTAGAAAGTTTTGCAAATTTATTAAAAAAGAAAAACTGAAATATCAAATGGTCATAAGTATTCAGACCCTTTGCTCAGTATTTAGTAGAAGCACCCTTTTGAGCTAGTACAGCCACGAGTCTTCTTGGGAATGGTGCAAAATGTTTTTCACAGCTGGATTTGGGGATCCCATGCCATTCTTCCTTGCAGATCCTCTCCAGTGCTGTTAGATTGGATGGTTAGCATTGGTGGACAGCCATTTTAAGGTCTCTCCAGAGATGCTCAACTGGGTTTAGGTCAGGGTTCTGGCTGGACCAGTCAAGAATGGTCACAGAGTTGTTCCCAAGTCAATCCTTTGTTATCTTAGCTGTGTGCTTAGGGTCACTGTCCTGTTGGAAGGTGAACCTTCGGCCCAGCCTGAGGTCCTAGGCACTCTGGAAGAGATTTTCTTCCAGGATATCTTTGTACTTCATTCATCTTTCCTTCAATTGCAACCAGTCATTCTGTACCTGCAGCAAAAAACACCCCCATAGAATGATGCTGCAACCACCATTGGGATTGTATTGGGCAGGTGATGTGCAGTGCTAGGTTTTCTCCACACATACCGCTTAGAATTAACACCAAAAAGTTTGATCTTGGTTCATCAGACCAGAGAATCTTCTCATAGTCTGGGAGTCCTTTTAGTTTTATGGCAAACTAAATGGGGCTTTCATATGTCTTGCACTGAGGAGATGGTTCCGTCGGGCCACTCTGCCTTAAAGCCCCGACTGGTTGAGTGCTGCAGTGATAGTTAACTTTGTGGAACTTTCTCTCATCTCCCTATTGCATCTCTGGAGCTCAGTCACTGTGATCTCTGGGTTCTTCTTTATCGCTCTCAACAAGGCTCTTCTCCCACAATTGCTGTTTGGCTGAACGACCAGGTCTAGGAAGAGTTCTGGTCATCCCAAACTTATCCCATTTAAGGATTATGGAGGCCTAGAGTGCTGCGGAAATTCGTTTGTAACCTTGGCCAGATCTGTACCATGCCACAATTCTGTCTCTGAGCTCCTTAGGCAGTTCCTTCTATCTCATGGTGCTCTTTTGGTCTGACATGCACTGTGAGCTGTACGGTCTTATATAGACAGATGTGTGCCTTTCCTAATCAATCCAATCAGTTTAATTAAACACAGTTGGACTCCAAGAAGGAACAGAACCATCTCAAGAAGGATCAGAAAAAAAATGGACATCATGTGTCACAGCAAATGGTCTGTATACTTATGACCATGTGATATTTCAGTTTTGCCACTCTCCATCACATCTAGAATCTCACACCAAAACCTTCATCAGGTGTGGGCATCAAGGGCAGGAAGTCAACTCGGATAGTGTGTACAATTTGCATCACGCTCGAAATATAAGCATCTGCCAACTGTTATGTCCAAGCAATCTTTTATGATTGTTAATTAACGGTTTATTCAAATGGTTTAATGAATAACATCTGCCTAGAGATGGACCTTCTTCACAGTATCATTGTGGTCCAGAAGAGGGCAACACTGTTCATCCTAAAGCAAAGTCACACACACAGCATCTAGAGCTGAACTAAAAATCAACTGGAAAGGGAGTCTGGTCCAGTGCAGTGTGGGAATATGTGAAACTGCTTAATCTGCTTATTTACATTCAGCCTACTGTAGAAAATTAGCCAAACATGTTATGGAAAGAAAACTCAGGATTTTAAGAAAATGGCTGCTTATAAATCAGGCGTTAGCCGGACAAATAGATCAACTTTAGATGAACTTGTATGAGAGCTTGTGTCCCTATTGCACACGATAATAATAATGGAAATTCAACTGATTGAGCAGCTCCAATTAAGACAAGAGCATATATATAGTCTGGGAGTTATGTTTTAATATCAACCACAAACCCAAATGAATTTCTTTTCCTGTTAAGAAGAAAATCTATAAATCAAAGGTTTGCATCAAGAAGACCAAATACATTTAATAAATACTTACCAACATACATAACTGTGCCCAGTTTTGTGGGTTGCCCAGGGACCTCCACTTTGCAGCGGCTGCCGACAGAAATGGCCTCAGCCGCTGCCTTCTGTTCTTGTTCCTGATTGGCGAGCTCAGCTTTCTTCCTGGCAACTTCCTCCTCATTGTAGCGTCCCAATTGCTGCTTCTTTAAGAATGACCGCACGGATTCTAAAATAAATATATTAACATTTTGTTATATTGAACAACACTGATCAAAGCCAATAGCAGTACATCCAGTCTTAGAACATTGTCTCCTCTAGTTATATTTAGTTAAGTTGTTTTTTTCTCTAAGCAAACAAGCAGGCAAATATCTTAAATATGAATTATTTTACTATAAAACCGACTAGCTATTGTTTGGGTGATGAGTACCTGTCCGCTTCTCATAGGCATCATCTGGCAGCTCAAACTTTTCCACTTTGGAACTATCAAATAACTCGCTTGTTTTTCCACTTCTATCAGTAACCTGAAAGAGAAACAATGATACAGCAACATCTAGTAAGCATGATTATACAGCAGCCTGCTACTCTTACTTCTTACTATGAAAAAAGAAAAGAAAAAAATCGAGCGTAATTATCTGACAGCAAAATGCAGATGCTTCAAATACAATAGCATCTTGATAGTTTCAGTACTTAATCTTCTTGACCCCATGATTGCCATCAATTTTAATGGTCTGATTATCCCAAAACTTCAGTTATTGCTGACATTTGCATCTGATCGCTTTCAGATACCTTATAAAGTGTTTCAATAGGCCCTTTTCTACTGTTCTACTGCCATTCAAAAACCTGAGGGTTTTTGACAGCTCGCGTAGCGTTTCCGGGAGGTGCGCTTTTGAACAGCCAATAGTTTAGCTAATCATTTTTCAATTAATAGACTAAAAAGATTTCCTTTCATCGAATGCAAAATATATGCAGAGAACTGACATTTTCTTCATATTTAGGAAACTATAAGCACCAGGAGTTTTCAGTCCAACTTGGAAAAACCTTCAGGTGTGCTCTACAAAACTAGCTAAACAGGGGCATTTTTATTAATTTCATATAAAAATAAACAGATCCTTACTTCCCAAAATAAGAAAAAAAGTTTTTGCAGAGCCTAGCCAGAGCCCAGCCATAAGGTGAACTGGTCAAAACTGCTGACAAGTCAATATGCAGGTAGCTGACTCTACACTCCTCCTAAAGACAGAGCGGAAGTTCATTCAATAGATGCCTTATTCAAAGAGTATGCACACTTATGCAAGCAGCTAATGGCTTCTGAGGCTTTCCAGTTTAATTTGACCAAGAATTGCATACATTTCCTGTCCTAATTACACACAATGGACACAATAAAGAAGCAAAAAGAATTCTAAAATTAATTTAGCATCTTTTATATTCCACACTCTTAAAAATTTCGACCCATCTAAAAATATCTTTATATCCACTTGGAATTTAATTAAATAAATCTATAACATCCACCATGCACCGCATTTTTGGTACTTTTGCTTACGTGTATTCTGCATTCATCGTCCACAGGGTAGGAACCGAACAGAGCTTCGTCGTTATCTATTTTCTGTAGGAACACATCCGTTGTGCTAAAAATCTCCAAATCCATGCAGGAAGCAGGAACACCCACATTCATCTCCAGCAGCCCCTGTATGCAAGTACATACAACACTTAGAAGGCAGAATTAAAGGTTCTGTAAATTAAGAGGAGGTTAAAGATGTTATTCATGTGCATTACCTTCAGTTCTGCTATAGTGATTCCTCTATTAAACCTTCGGCGGTTCTCGAAGGAGGAGAGGCTGCTTGTGATACGGACATTCACAAGAGGGTTGGTGACCACAATCACTTCACCAGACATTTTGAAATTGGTCAGGACCCTCTTAAGGAGCAGTGACTAAAAAAAAATAAAAGCATAAATGCCATCAACAGCTCAGCAAGCAGAGTAGGACCAATTTAACAAGGTAATCTTGAAATTTCTGTATTTATTCTGAGGACAGAAAGAACATTTATAGACCAAGACAAAACAAAAAAATAACCAAAAAGACAGAGATCATCGGCTCTCCCATTAGCACTTCTATTTTTAGATGCCTGTGGTTGCAACCAAATCAGACAGTATTTTGGTTTTTTGCAAGTAAAACCAGATGGATATAATGAAACATTCTACTCAAACTGAGTCCCAGAGCACTCTTTACCCCAGAAAATTTTGTTTTGGTTTTGCATAAATCCAAAAAAAAAAAAAAAAAAAAAAACATTATAATCCAATCTGCTGTGTACTTCCTGCATTGCAGTATACCATATGCAATTGGGGAATGAACCATCAAGTGGTTGTCGTACCCAGCAATGACCAGGAAAAACTGGAAGTGCCATCAAGTGCCAACACTAACCCAGCGTAACGGTGCCTTCAGACATGTAGCAGTGGAGGGACAGAGGCCATGCAGCTTGTCAACTAGTGTTAGACCAAGCTTATTTTTTTTTGACAATGGGAAAGGGGACAAACACCAATTGTTAAGCGATCGGCCCGTGTTTGAAAAACCCAGGTCAACATGCTAATTTCAGTGGGAAAGAGACTTTATGGAGCCACACAAAGAGGCACACATCTGCAGTTTTATTAATGCTTGAAACTTCAGAGCTGATTATAGAGCTGAATGAAGATGGAGACTCTGATCACTGATCTGTATTGGATCATGCAAAGACAAGAGAAAAAGGTAAGTGTATTGATGGAATAGATCCTTCCTGTGACAGGTATGTATGTATTTATTTGTTTCTGAGTAAAAAAAAAATGTTTAAGAGATTCTCAACATGTTACACGTTATTATTATGTATTATCGTTATTGACACATCCACGTAGGAAAAAACTAAAGATAATTCTCATGTGAAATGATTTCCCTGTATCACAATATACTATTCTGGAAATGAAAACATCCAACGCACTGTAAAATTTTTACAGTGTTGATAATGTCGAAGAGGAGGTGTGCACTGGTCTGGAGAGGGAGAAGAAGGAGCCATCTATGAAGAACTAAAACTGATTCATGGGGGGTGTTGACGTTTTTGACCAGACGATTGTTTCCTTTTCCTCATGCAGAAAGAGAAGAAAGGTGTTTCTGACAGCTCAGCATTATTTTGTGACTTGGTGGATATTGCTGTAATGAACAACAACCTGCTGCCCCACCAGGCTTACAAGAGCAGTCCCCAACAACTACCAGAGGCCTGTCAGTATATATCCCTGTGGCCATTGCTGAGCTAACATCAGTCTGACCAGTCATCACTGCTCCTCCGATCAGTTTGAAAACTGATCTTTACTCCGTGTTTGTGGCTCCAGTATTGTCAATAATTTATTATAGATAGGGTTAGGATGTTCCTGCTGTTTTTTTAATTCTGCTTTTTAAATCTTGATAAAGAATATAATCTGAATTTGTGTTGGTCTGTTGTAAATTTTCAATACAGGAAAAAAATATATATAATAGTTTTTATTGTTCATTTTTGTTTGAACATTGTCTTGTGAACCTTTAAGTGTCTTCATATGTATCTGTTAAACAAAGATCTGATTTAACTAATCTAAACACCTAACTTTGAAGTACATATAATTTTTTCATAAAAAAAAAAGTAAAGCACATTTAAAGGAGCTTCCAGGTCATATGATCAATTTACCCAAAATCAGTGTGGGATCATAGTACTCCACTGGGTTCATGAGGTACACCTTTTATTTTTGCATTTGAAATCTCTAAATATTTTGTTTTACTTTTTACATATGGGCTAAGTATTAACATTTAAATTCAATAGCTTATAGGCTTCAAAAAGTACACTTTTATTTTGAAAGCAGGAAGTCGGTACACAATGCAGTCGTTTGTTGTGTTTTTTTTTTATTTTTATAATTCCATATTTTTTTCTAAATGTAGTGGTTCCATGTACCTGAAGTTTTATCGAAACAAAATTTTTTTCCAGCAATCACATTGACTTTTTTCTGTCTTTCCCCCTCATTAATTTCATCAAAAATGACCTTAGAAGCACTATGGGTTTGCTAGCTAAACAGTGGGAAGCAACAGTAGTCACAATGGAGCCGTTGAGACGCCTCGAATTAACCAGTTTTACCGCATTTACTTACATATAGGTTCTTTTTCCAAGCAGTAGAAACGAAATGCCTTGATGAAAGCGGATAACGATGTTGGTTTGAAGAAACTGCGTTCTAACTACCACAGTAAAACAAAAATGGTGAGCTCTGCATTGCTTTGAATGTACGCCATGAGACTCAAACTCCAATTCCTGCAACGCCCTGCTCTGGAAGCTTCTATCCGCCTCGGCTGGAACGAACCAATCAGATTAGAGAGGGACGAAGCTCAGCCAATGGAATCATGGATACGTACATCAGGAGGACGGGCCGTTTATTTAGTGGCTGATAAAGACAACCAATCAAAAGAAGGAGCTGAGATGACCACGTGGTAGGACGAACGCAAGACAATGCATAAATATGCTGTATTTATTGACTAAGACACTGATTGTTGTCATTCTTTTGGAATATTTTTTTATATCAAGAACATGATGGCTAAAATAAGTTGAACAAGTAGTTTAAAAAATACAGATATTTTTAAAAAGGAAAGTATAGCAGAACATTAAAATATAACTATTTTTGTTTGTGATGCCAAAAATGGATACGTTTAAATTCTAATACGGTTTTAAAGGTTGTAAAATAATGTCTGGAATTTCGTTTTTCCAAGTACCCTACATGTAATTAATCATCTGCGACTTTAGGGGGCGCTTTTTATACTCTCTACTGAGAGTCTTATATTTTTACCCCATAAAACAGATGTAGCTACTGGAACCTAAGTTAAAGGACTTCAGTTAGGGTTGAGAAGTATTTATTTATTGGTCAATTCCAAAATGCGACCCCAATATTAGATACACTGATCCCTCCGGCCCTGCTGTCCTAATGAGCACTGACAGCACAATGTGAAGCAACTACTGTATAGCACAAACTAAGTTGTGGAAAGTCACAAAATAAGGGATATTTTCATTAGTTTTATCTGAGATTTTTTTTTTACAGAAAAGAGAAATTGCTAAAATTTCAGATAATCATTTCAATTTCAAATATAAGATTAAGAACTTCTTTTTTCTGTTTCAGTTACAATATTTGAATTTAAAAAATACAAGATAAAAAAAAATGTTTGGATCCTGTACCTTTTAACCCCATTCACTATTACTGCATAGATTATGGTGGCAGGAAAATGAAGGGGCTAAGAAAAGAACCTCATTAACCTGCATCTGTGAAGTGAATGTTTACATTCCTTTTGTTGAAAATCCAGATGCAGGGCTCCATAGATCTTATTACATTGTGATAACAAGTATTGATAGCCATCTTTAGGGTAAGGTTTCAGGAAAAACTCTTCATATGGTCATTCATTTACCTTTACATTATAAAAATGCATTATAGTTGAAAATTAGACTAATAATTATCAGCTGCAAAAATAATCTGGAACACGTACCTATTTTGGACCTGTAGATCTACCTCTGTATGAACAAAGTAAGGAAAATCTTCCTCACTTATATCAAAAACATTAAAATATTCATTTGTTTTAAGTATTTTATCGAACTGAAAAAAAAATAGACGATAAGAAACTAAAGTATTCTATTGTACTGTTTGTGGTTGTGCTTGGGCAGCTTCTTCTCATCTAGCACTGATGAAGGCCTGTCCTGTGAACCAAACCAACAAAAAAAAATAAATAAAAAATAAAATAAAAAAATGTCTTGGTTGATGTTGGAGACTGGTTGCAAAATCTTGAAATTTTAAAGTGCGTTATTAAATATTTGCTCTGCAGTAGAGGTGGGCGGATCGATCTTAGGATCGATACTATCGATATCAACTTTGGTATTGATATCGAACAATATTGGTTAAACAAGATCGATACTTTTTCTTCTCTCCCACACTCACTAAATGCAGCAGACTGACCAGTCTGCCCGCCTGTGTTACATAACTTTGCTGCTCGCCCCTCTCGTTAGCGGCTCAGCACGCAGGCTCAGCCTGGCCCCGCCCACTCAGCTCTCTCTCCGCTCGACACATATAACTGCGCTGCTGCTCCACAGCAGAGCAGAAAAACATGAGGAGGGAAAGAAGCAGCGTTTGAATATATTTAAAAAATGTAAATAAAACAGTGGCAAGCTGTATGGGTTGTAAAAAAAAGCTTAAATGCAGTGGAAACACAACAAGTGTATATAAGCACATGAAAACCCAACACCAGCAAGAAAACATTGAGCTACAGAAACAGAGAGAAGAGACAAAACTTCGCTCATTGCCCCAATAAATAAATACATAAAGCCTAAATGTTAAAAAGTATTGGTATTGTATTGATATCAGCGATACTGACTCTGTATTTACTTAGTATTGTATCGATTAAAAATTCCTGGTATCGCCCACCTCTACTCCGCAGATAACTTATCCCTCTCTCTTCCAGTGGAATATGTTTTAGGATTAAAAGACTCCTCAGGGGAATAGTTTTTCCACTTTGTATTAAACTGAATATTTTTATTTGCATTTTTACTGTTTCTTGTTGTGTGTAGAGTTAGAAAAGAAAAATACATAAGAAATATTTCTAAATAATACTTTTGTGCATTTATTTAAAAAATATGTCAGACTCAGCATTGTAAAAGCTTTAATTCTGGGGTAATTTTGAAACAAAAACATTAACC
>NW_015151108.1:272926-305476 GCF_000732505.1 Cyprinodon variegatus
TTATTTTATTGTAACAATTGCTGAGCGTTTGAGACAAGAGGCCTACTGAGAGACTTTCACACTCTTCTGGAGATAATGCGAGCTTTACAGTCAAATGATATATGAATGATTAAGATTTTTAACCCAGCCATTGATTCAGGGGCGTGTCAGCTCATGGCTTGGAGGCACATTAAAGATGGAAAAACGCAGCTCTGTGGAAAGAGAGAGAGTGGGAGGGAGAGAGAGACGGGGAGGAGGAACTACTAGTGGAAAAAAAAAAAGTTAAAGTGAAAATGGCTTCCTTGTCTTTAGAGTCTACAGAACAATCTGACAATAGCCCAGAAGATCCGTCAGTAGCCGAGTCCAAAGAAGACAAAGAAAGCTCTCATGTTTCGGAACATTTGCTCCAAAGTTTCCAGAAGTCGGCCCTGAGTTTCTCCACAGACCAGGTTTCATGCCTGTGCGAGGCCCTTCTGCAGGCGGGTAATGTGGATCGCCTGTGGAGCTTTCTCTCCACCATACCTCCTTCGTCCGAGCTGCTACGTGGCAACGAGACGCTGCTGAAGGCCCAGGCGCTGGTGGCTTTCCATCGGGAGGAGTTCAAGGAGCTGTACGCCATCCTAGAGAGCCATGACTTCCACCCGTCTAACCATGGGTTCCTGCAGGACCTGTACCTCAAAGCCCGCTACAAGGAGGCAGAGAGGTCCCGGGGCCGCAGCCTGGGCGCAGTGGACAAATACCGGCTCAGGAAGAAGTTCCCCCTGCCTAAAACCATCTGGGACGGAGAGGAGACGGTTTACTGCTTCAAGGAGAAGTCCCGGAACGCTCTGAAGGAATGCTACAAAAGCAACAGGTACCCCACTCCGGACGAGAAGAAAAACCTGGCTAAAGTAACCGGACTGTCCCTCACGCAAGTCAGCAACTGGTTCAAGAACCGCAGGCAGAGGGACAGGACCCCGTCCGGGACCCACAGCAAAAGGCAAGCATTGCATGCATGTGCGCGCCTTAACCTGCGCACAGAAACGCTGCGATCTGAAACTGCTCCCTTTGTTTGCAAGTCAATCAAACTTATGAAGGCTCTAAACACTTGAAGGAAAAAAGTGCATCACGTCTAAAGCATGCAGAAAAACATCATTGCGAGTCAGGAAGGGATTTATTAAAGATGATGGGCGGTAGCTGACTTTGTCACACATCTGAAACCTAACGCATGTTGCTTTGTTATGAAATGTGAGATCCAGATGGGCCCACAATGGCTCAAGTTTCCTGAAACCCTGCACTGCACTGCCGCCTCCAGAGCTTAGGGGACAGGGGTTGGTGAGGGTGGAAAACTGAAACAGAAGGAAAAACCTGCAGCAACAGGCCAAGCAGCCTGATATCACAATTTTGTTATTATAACAGGAAGTATAAATCAGGGTGATGTGAATATTAAATTTACCACACAGTTTTACCTTAAAAGAGACAGATAAAAGTAAAGTGATATAAAGGTTGTATTTATTTAACAAACATTTCGGATGCAGTGTTATAAAAGTTGAAATTCTGTGGTAATTTATGACACTAGATTTACCCTAAAACACAAATCTGTGGCTTGAAATGCAAAAAGGACATTACGATAACCCAGGTAAACAATCCTCAGTAAGAATATGTAGCCAAACATATTTTTAAATGACTTATATCCACCAATAAAGGGCATTATTTCAAGTTTCAGCTTACAAGCAAAATGCATCTTCACTGACTAGAAGTCATTGATGTTTTGGAGTCACAAAGCAAGAGTGCCAACTTTGAATTGATGGGGAATTTGTGGAGGGAGCCAAAGATTAGATAATTGGACTGAGTCATTCCAACTTTTAAAGGACTAAAATGTCCAAATAAAAGCATAGGTACCTGAGAACATTTATAAAGTAACTGCTTGTTTGGTTCGTGTTTAAAAAAAGAGGGAAAAAAATCCTCCTCTTCAGTTGATTTAAATAGATTTCATCTAATGCTCTGGATATTTCCGGGTTTATATTGGAAAAAAAATCCAGATTCTAGCCAACTTTTACTGGAAAGAAGTGCCTTTATTGTGTGGTTTAATTCATTTGCACACACTGTGTGCAATCTTAGATTTAATGCATTTGATGAACAGGGGCAAAAACAGATATTGTTTAATACCATCTGCCTTCCTGATTGAGGGGAAATTGGCCAATTCCTGGCAGAATATGTCTTGTTTTTACAACCACTGTTTCTCAAAGCGGGGGTGTTCTGTTTGTGCAGAGATTAAGCAGAGCATGGAGGGCTTATCTTACCCCACCTCAGGGGCTGTGGTGGTCAGTCCAAATGTAGTGGATCTGGGTCGTAAAGCTCCACAAATGACCTAATATCAGGCCATGAAAGGGTTTTAGGAGTCTGACTCCCCCCTTCTTGCACAGAGGAATGCTGCTTTGCTTGGTTGGTTATTGTAGAGATGGTTAACCGTACTGGTGAAAGTTTAACAAGTTTCTATTTGGTTGAGAACAGAAGTATCTGCTCCAAAACTACTTAAAACAATAAATTAATACAGTTGCAATAATTCATTTTGCATTTAATGTCTTGCAGCATTTCAATAGATATAATTAGGTTTAACGCTTTAAAACTAAAACGTCAAATGTTCTTTCTTACACCTATAATTTTCTAACTTACACTTGAATTAAATTAGGCGTAAGGGTTTTATGTTTCCATTTTATCATATATCCGTCTTTGTTTCCAGCGAGTCAGATGGGAACCACAGCACTGAGGACGAGGCGATGGACGAAGCCACCGACAAACCAGAGGAGCCAACAAGCTCCACCACCTCCATCATCTCTGTCTCTGCGGTCCCCTGCAGCACGGGGGGCCAGCTTATCCTCAATGGCTCCAGCGGCTTCCTGGCAGCTTCACAGCCATTGCTGCTGAACGGAAACTCCCTGATCTCCAGTGCCGGGGCTGGTGTCATAATCAACGGGCTGAGTCTAGGTGACTGCCAGACGGTCACGCTGAGCCCTGTTGCAGCCAGCTCTCCTCTAATCCTGAACGGGGCTCAGGTCATAACCAAACCCGGGGTCAGCACGCAGCAGCACCAAGCGGCCTCTTCTAGAGCAGAACAGGAAGCGTCTGCTGTGGAGACCAAGACGGTTGTTCTGAGCACTAATGGCGTTCAAGCTCCAGAACCTTCCACCATAATTTCTCCTCCACTTCAAACCAAAATAAAAAGTGACAGCGACATGGATTTTATGACCAGTTGCAATTCAGAGGGAGGCAGCCAGACAGTATCCCCGTCCTCTTCGTCTTTATCGCCCTCCCCTCCAGCTCTGTCCTCTTCAACCAGTCTTCCATCGCTTGTTTTAACCCAAAACCCTCAAGACCAAGAGTCTGTCTCCCTCCCAGCTTCTCTGCCCTCCTCAGGCTTGGTTATCTCCAACTCTGCCAGTCAGCAGGGACCTTGGCCCTCACAGTTAACACCTTCTACAGTTTCTTCTATCCACTCCACCCCTCACATCATCTCTTTGCCCCAAGTTGTGCCTTCAATCCACTGTGCACCAGTCTCCCAACTGGTCCAGAGCTCTACAGGAGCCCAATGCCCTCAGCTAGTCCCAGTATCCCCACTCACCTCAGTGGCTCCACAGTTTCAAAGCCCTCACACTCAAAACATAGGTAGCAGACCGCAAGAGCAGCAGCAAGAGCCCCCAACAACTATATCTGAATCTGCTGCTGCTGTAGCTTCTGTTCCACAGCTTAACAACACTACCCTCCAGCACATAAACCCCACCCCCATCAAAGTTCAGCCTCCACAGGTTCTCTCCTTGTCTTCTCCTACACCAGGAGTCCCAGTGTCTCAAGCAAAAGGCAGTCCCTCTGCTCAGTTAGCCTCACTTTCAATGCCTCAGCTGGTTCCTGTCTCCTCCATCCAAACCTCCCCCAACTTCTCTTTCCCCCAGGTGGTGCCAGCCAGCCCGGCACTCTCCATCCCCTCTGCTGGTGTGCCCTTGCAGATCTTGGCTTCATCCCCTGGATCCGCAGGGCCTCCACAGAGCCCGCTCAGGATAAACCAGCTGAGTCAGATACAGAGAGTTGGGAACTCGACCAGCGTGGCCCCGGCTGTACAGCTCCTGAACCCTGGGATCATTCAGCTACCTTCTCCTTCCACAGGTAAAACATAACATCCAATTTGTTCATTAGGAGAAATAAAAACAGACTGATCAACTCAATTCTTTGATAGTTTCCCGATAAAGATTCATTAAATATATTTTGGATTAGGTTAAAAAAGCAGGAATGTAAGGTGAACTTGAAAGTACCTAAAGTTTGGAACATATTGAAGTATTTACACTGATGGACGTCACACAAATTGTTTAAACTGCTATGATTAATTACAGAACCATGTAAAGGTATTTATACAACTTGACCATTAATGGTTTGTGGGGAACATTCTGTGATTGACAAACACAAAGTAGTACATAAAACAAATTATACTTCATAGTAAAACCTGGAACTTTTTATCATTTGTGTATATATATATATATATATATATACACACTACCGTTCAAAAGTTTGAGGTCACCCAAATGATTTTGTGTTTTCCTGAAAAGTAGCACTTATTCACCACCATACGTTAGACACTGACAAGGTTAGAAATAAGGATTTATATTTGAATCATTCATTTGCAGCAATTACAGCATTGCAGACCTTTGGCATTCCAGCTGTTAATTTGTTGAGGTAATCTGGAGAAACTGCACCCCACGCTTCCAGAAGCAGCTCCCACAAGTTGGATTGGTTGGATGGGCACTTCTTGCATACCATACGGTCAAGCTGCTCCCACAACAGCTCAATGGGGTTTATAAGGACATTTCAATGTGTCCCCAAACTTTTGAATGGTAGTGTGTGTATATGTATGTATGTGTGTATATATATATATATATATATATATATACAAACACCTGACTATATTCTGAAAAAATGTAACAATTTGCCAGCCCATTAAGACAGCTCTCCTTCTAACCTCTATAACAAAAAATGAAGAGGCAGCCAAGAGGCCCCTCGTATCTATCTCTGGAGGAGCTGTGGAGATCTGCAGCTCAGGTGGGTGACTAGATGATGAGCTCTGTGTAAATCTGACCTCCCTGGAAGAAAGGGATTGCCACAATTAAGCAACAGGAGGTCTCATTTAACAGCTTTATGATTTTTCTTTTGCCCCAATTTCATGTAAAAAAAACATTTCAAATACGTGCAAGAATAAGCTTTAAGTGGATTTTTTTTGGCCAGCATGCATAACGCTGTGTGGCAGAAAACCTGAAACTACACATGACCATAAACATGCCATTCCCATGGTGAATAAAGCCGGTGGCTGCGTCATGCTATTTCAGGTGGTCAGAGAGGCTCCTAGACATTCAGCCAGATCTACAGCCGCATGTTTTAAATCACAGATTTTTCACGTGTTGAACGGCTCAGTTAAAGTCCAGAGCTGAATAAAATCTAAAATTTGAATTTCCGAAAGTGTGACAAACCTTAGATGTATTTTAAAGGAGGGACAGAAATATCAGTCCTTAAATGTGCAGAATTGGTAATACGGCATCATGTTGAAGTCTGAATGCAAGTTAGGTCACTTTTTAGACTTTAATTTGTGAAATATGCCCTAACTTATTAACTTATGTATAATATTTCTTCAAATGCAAAATTATGCTCTGCTTTGTGTTTGTCTATCACACATAAAACCCTACGCTACACTAGGCTGTAATATGACAAAATATGACTAAGGTTTTTGTCAACAACTGCAGATAAAGAGAAAATTAAAATATTTTGAAAAACAATGACAAAGATTAATTAGTCCATCCTTTAATAACCAGCTTCAGTAGAGTGACTAGCATCTTTTACATACTTCCAAAATAAAGAAAATGATGCACTGACTGGTTTTCGTTGCATGTGGCTCGTCGCTGCAGGGAATGTCGTTCTCGGTGGAAGCCCATACCTGAGTGTGCAGCAGGGAAAGCTGATCCTGACAATCCCAGCAGGGATCCAGCTCACCAGTTTACCCCTAAAACCAGTCCAAGAAGCATCCACTGTCTCTGCAAACGGAGTGGCTGGACTTCTGAGTCCCTCCACTCCTCCTGTGGCCTGCCAGCCTCCACACAGCTCAGGCTCAAACTCCGGTGGACTAGCAGCTCCCCCTTTGAACTTCATCAGCTCCTCGCCTCTGCTCTGTGCTCCTGACACCACCAGCATCACCACCAGCCAGCCGCCGGTAGTCTCCACCTCTCCCACGCTAGACCAGTCCGTTACCATGACGACACAAAGTGCGCTTACTCCAGAGAGCATGCTGGCCCTTGGCCCCATGTACAGCGGAGTAGCACCGAGCATCCAGCTGTCCCAGCCGGCATGGAACCCCGTCTCCCTCTCCACCTCAGCCAGTCTGACCCTGTTTGACATGCGTGGGAAGGGAGAGCTACCTGTAGACCCCGCTTTATTAGGTCTACCCGGAGGAGAGTCGCTCCTGCTGGGGAGCTCATCTCTTGGAAGGGAAGATGAAACCAGCTCTCCACTGAGGGACCCGGATGAGATGGATGGGGAGCAGAAGATTCTCACCCAGCTCCAATCAGTCCCCGTGGATGAAGACTTGGGTTTGTAGTTCTGTTAAAACTGTTGGCAATTCTCCATACTGTCCTGTTGCTATTCATGACCCGATGTGGTAATTTAGTAAAATAAGAAAAACGTCCTGAAACCATCGTAGACCTGATTGGCACTTTTTAGAAAAGTTCTTTGCAGTTTTTGTAGTTCCAGCTGGAGCCTTGCATATACCTCTCATGGACATCAGTACAATATTTGCTTTGGGAATTTAAAGATTTACTCAAACCATTCTTTTTTTTTTTCTTTTTTTCTTTAAGATCTGAATGATTTAAACACAAGAAACTTCAGTGAGTTATAAAAATTTATTATTTATTGAGGATTTTCCCTTTAACTAGCTGTATTACTTCATCCTCTTTGTGCAATGAACCACTAACAAAACGGCCCATAGCATGATGTTTCTACCATGCTTTGCAGTTGGCAGTGTGTCCCTTGGTTTGAAGATCTCAGCTTTAAATTTGTGTTGTCCAAGGAGGTAGCTAGATGTTATAGTTGGGTTTTTATTTATTTTTTGCTAATTTTCTTTTAAATCTTTACCAGTTTTGTGTCGTTTAAGGGAGACTTTTTTATATTTGACTGAATTTTTGAAAACACTGTACCAACTGTCTAGCCTTTAGGTGGGAGTATCATGACGTTGGAGCGTTGGTGGAGCAGTGTGCAAAGTGGATGTAGAAATAAAGCTGGAGATTCTTCAAATCCACCTAAAGTCAACAGTAAGATGAGAGATCCTCATCCTAAGGATGCTCCATAATGGTTTTCAATATACTTGGGTAAAACTAAGCAATGGTTTTAAATATAAAATTAAAATAAAAGTTTTTTTTTAGCAGATCTTTATGCATTTTCACACATCTAGGTAAAAATTCCATGCTTAAAATACAGTTTTATTCTGTTTTTATAAACATCGAAAGTATAATTCAAATATGCCATTATTAAAACGCATTTTAAGGCTCTAAAAGCCTTTCAGACAGAAAGTTATATTGTTTTTTAATCATGATTTGAATTTTAGAATCCAGACACGGTTGGCTCGTTTTGTAGCACTAAACCAGATTTTCACTCAGGAGACTGAAACGGAAATTCATAAATTGAGTATTTCTAAACATTTACCTGGAATTTTTTTTTTTTCTTCTGAATTTTGAGGGAATGTTTGTCCTTTTCACCCACATCTTTTTAATTCCTCCTTAACCCTTTATAGGGCATTCAGTGAAAGATTTTAAACATCTAAATTTCAAGCAAAGAGTACACTGCAAAAAAATGAAATCTAAGTAAGTCAGTTTTTCTTAAAATAAGTGCATTTTTTCTTGAACTGAGCAGGTAAGTGAGATACTTTGCAAATGGAATAAGAAAATGTAAAATAAAGAAAAAAAATGCAGTCTCCTATTTCAAGAACATAATATCAAATAATCTGATTTTAATGATAAGAATTGTCCCTCAGCTGGGAGATTTTCTTATTTACCTACTTAAATTAAGGGTAAATACACTTATTTTCACATATTTAAAGATAATTTTTGTAGTGTGTTACTGGAATCCAGGGCAAGACCTTATTACCTTTGTAATGTTCAATAAATCAGTATATTTTGATTGCATAAATGAATGTCAACGTAATTACAAGAAACGCCAACTTGACCGTATATATTAAGAAAAATAACAAAAGTGCTTCTATAAGAAATTCATTAAAAACAGAGAGTAAAAGAAATGGCACTCCATTTGTAAGGGGTATGCAAGTGATCAAAAATGGTAACATGCCCTATAAAGGGTTACCGTAACTAAACTAATTTACACAGAGATACCTTGGATTACTCTGACCTACATAGACGTTCCTCTAAACTACCTTTTCTCTGAGTTTTTGCTGGAGAAAAAAGCAGCACCATAAGGGGAGAGTATTTAATAAAGTGAATGCATTCTTTCAATGTTTCTACAGCCAAAAAAAAAGAGTTTCTGGACTTTTACTATTCTTAATCTACCAGTACTCTAGGAGTTCAATCTTTATGCTTCTTTATTTCATAATTGCAAGGGACACACAACAGTATTTTATATATATATATATATATAAAGTTACAGAGGCAGGCTTAACACGTACAGATCCGTTAGATAGGTTGAGTTAGGTTTGGAAAAAAGCAAAAGAGGAGTTAAAAAGGTTTTAAAGTAATGGGTTCTAACTCTATGCAATATATATGTAGCTCTTTATAGGACACTACACCGCACAACGGCTGGGTCAAAAAGCCGAGACACTTGGGAGATGAAATGAAGCCTTGAGGTGAATTACACTAAAGTGATTGCTCTGATTGTGAGATTCCTCATCAAATGCAGCCAAAGTCTCAGTCTGTCGATACTGATAAGTGCCTTATTTTAAATCGTTTTTTTAAAGATGTTTTGTTCTAGTTACACCATTTTGTATGACTTATATGTGACCGGCCAGAATTTTGGACTTTTCAAGAATGCCCACATTTCTACATAAGTTTGACCCTCTGTGAATTGCTGTGATACTTTATTTGCATGGTCATTGCTTTTTTTTTTTTTTTTTGTATATTTTGCACATTTTATTCATGTTGTTTACGGTAGGCTGCCGTTCTATCGTGATCATGGCTGGACTTGTTTATCTGAAGCTCCTTTAGATTTAAACTCTGAACCGAACAGGCCTTCTGCAGTCAGAACGCTGGTAGCCATCAATCTTTTGGTCGTTTACGGTACAAAAATGTACGTTTAATCTCGAAAGTGTCCACTCCTCTGTTAGAATGACTGGTTTTTGTGACTTAAACGATTAAGAGCATCATGAATCGTTCCAAAGCCAGACGTGTGCACACCCTTAAACCAGAACTTTAACCAGGTTTGGATTCTGTTTTTTCTCTTTATCTTATACAATGTTTCCAAACACCTTATAAAAGTTGTCAGTAGAGTCAATGGAAAAAATATTAAACCATCCTTATTTTCTTTAGTATTTTGTTAATTTTAATAAGGGTACAAGTAAAGGTACATTTGTTTAGATGAAGATGCTGATAACATTTAAAAGCTGATATTTAGCCATTGTTGTACCAAACCAATTTATGGTGTTCTGTTTTTTCTTTACTGTCTTGGTCACATAACACACACAGGAGTTAGTATATGATTGCAGAAACATTGTTTTTGATGAGAAAGGTGGTACTCATACTCTTACTAGTCTTCCCCTCCTTTTCCAGACCTGGTTGGGGGCCGATTTCATCACCATAGATGAGGGTAGAAACTTAGAACGACCGGTAAATCGAGAGCTTTGCTTTTTGGTGCAGCGTTCGCATTATAGCAGCCGCACCGATCCATTTATCATCGATGATAAAGGTGGTTAAATTTATTTTTTCCATGATGGTATATGATCCAGTTTAGCTAACTGTATTGTGGGTGTTCCACAAGGCTCTGTATTAGACCTTTTTTTTATTATTGACTTTATTTCAATTAACTCTGTGTCTCCACCTTAAGACGATCTACAGATACATACAGGTTAAACAATTAAGCATTATATGCTAAATTAAAGTTGCAACGTCCAAGCTAAAGGTTGTGTAACACATTGGCTTGATCAGTTGCACTTGAACTTACTCTTTAACTGAAACATAACTTTGATCTTTGTAGCCTTTAAACTGTGGCTTTAGTTAAAGGATAAAATTGGGCGTATGAAAGGGAAAAAATCCTGCAGAGATGCTTGAACAGATTTAGGGGTTTATTGTTATCAGGTTTGTATCAGGGTCGATTTCAGCTTAGAGTGTGGGTTTATTTTCAGCTTCCTCCTGTCACATGTGAAAGTGACCCAGAGCAAGCACTTAAGATTTAAGATTAGTTCTACCTACTGATCTGCATGCTTGTTTATTAATGTGTGCCATCAGGCTTTAGTTCAAAGCAGAGATGGGGGATCAGGAGTCAGCAAGTCATCTCTATGTCATGTATTCTGCCCAGCGACTGAACCAGGTGAGTCCAATCTGCACAGGTTAGTTCACTTTACATTGGACTAACCTGCTTCAGTGGCTGAGCAGAACAAACACAAGACTTGTTGACTCCAGATCCCCAATCTCTGGTTCAAAGCTCTTGGAGCAGCCAGTATGACTAGAAAGTTACTTTCATGCCGTCCATTTACCCAAAATTTTATAATGGAAACAAAGCTTTAGTTTAAGGGTGTCCAATCATCCAACCAGGATTTAATAATTCTTACAAAATTATAGAAATTATTTACTTTTTAAGTTGCAAGCAATCGCTTATAAAAGAAATGACAAAAGTATTTATGATGCTGCTTCTTTTAGGACATAAAAACCAAGCATTTTAACAGGGATGTACACTTCTAAAAGCCAGTGTAGACTTCAGTATTGCCTATAGTTACAGTAGTAACCTGTGTTTTGTTTTTGGTCTGTTTGTCTGTTTTGTACATTTAACCTATTTAATTGCATGTACCAGTCAGTTCCTAGTTTAAAGTGAAGACTTACGGAAACGGTGCATATAGGAAAACTCAGATTAGAGACTTTGACTTTATTCTGAGGTCATTAACTCTATTTCATCCCACTGTTGACCTACAGATGGTGGAAACAGGGATGGTTTTTTTGTTGTTTTTTTGTTGTTTTCATATACCAAAGCATGCTTCTTGTTCTTTTTTGCCTTGGTTATTTTCTCGTGCTACCTGTAGCCTAACCTTCACAACTCTATATTTAACCAAAGATTTTGTGTTGAACTCTACATTTTAAAAAGGGAGATGTCCGTCTTTACATGTTCTTCCTGTTTTTGTACTCAAATGCATTCTATTTTTTATATTACATGATACTGTAATAAACTGCATTTATTAAAAAAAAACTTGTTTGTCTGCTTCCTCTTGCTTGGAGCTGTGGGTGACTATGAATGCTTGTTTGTTAAGGGATTTTGCCTCTAATTTGTCAACAAAATTTTATTCAAATACATTCGTTGTGAGGGAGCTTCAGTCTGCTTCTCTGGTGAGTTCAGCAGCAGAACTTCAAAATATGAGCAAAGGTGTGCCGGCTCATGTTTGCACAAGAGATGAGGGGATCTCTGGTGTGTTATTATAACCCTGATGGGCTCAGGTTTCCTGTGCGAGGGTATGATGATGTTCAGTGCCAACGCACATGCAGGTTAATTTAGTTTTGGTTCATCTGTAAAGATCCATAGAGGCTTCAGCTCTCAGAGGAGTAGACTGTAGAGGCGCTTTCTTTCGGAGGGATGATCTTCACAGCGGAGCAGATCATTTGTGTCTGTGAGGTTCTGCTGCAGGGTGGTAGCATGGATCGTCTTGCCAGCTTCCTCTGCACTCTTCCTCCCTCTTCTTCTTCATGCCTTGCGGAGCTGGAAAGCGTCCTGAGAGCCAAGGCGGCGGTGGCCTTTCACCAGGGGCGCTTCTCAGACCTCTACACCCTGCTGGAGGGATTCCCCTTCTCCCCACGCAGCCACCCGTTCCTGCAGGAGCTCTGGCTGCAAGCTCACTACGCCGAGGCTGAGAGGCAGAGGGGTCGGCCCCTGGGGGCCGTGGGGAAGTATCGGGTTAGGAGGAAGTTTCCTTTACCCCACACTATCTGGGATGGAGAGGAGACCAGTTACTGTTTCAAGGTAGGATTACTTTTCTCAGCACTTAAACTAGTTTATTCAAACACTCACAGGTTAACCTGGACACTTAATTACTTTCTATACTTAATACATTTTAAGCCCCTCTAAATTTTATGTCACTACCATTAACACCAAGGTTGATTTGATGTATAAAGTGTATTTTTTCCAAATGAAAACCACTGAAGTATTTACCCCCCTGCCTTGGTGCTTTTATGCAATCATAGCTGCACTTGTCTTAGGTTTCCCTCCTATTTTGCACATCTGGAGGATGATAATTTTGCTCTCTCATTGTTGCAAAATAACTTCAGCTCAATCAGATCAGACAACAGAGGCAATTTTCAATTCACCATGGTGCCATGGGATGGTTTATTTGTCCCGCTTATTATAGGTTTACCTCTGACCTGGTCTCTAAACCCCTTAGAAATTACTCCTTATTCTTTCTTTTAGCAACACAATGCTTTTTGGTCAATCTTTCATCAATAGTAGTTATTCTTCACTGCGCAAAACTAATTGTTGCTCTGTCCACAGACTCTTACTCCTTTAGGCATTTTTCTGTGTGTATTTTGACAGATCTGCAGTTCTTCCATTCTTTTCATTTTCAGGTGATGGATTGAATGGTGCTCGGAGATATTCAAATATTGGTATCGTTTTGTAACCTAACTCCGTTTAAAACCTTATACCTGACCTGCCTGCTGTGCTTCTTGTTCTGCACGATCCTGTTTCTGTTTGTTAATGATGTTCTCTAACACAGCCCTGAGTGCTTTTGGAGAACATCTGGATTATTACTGAGGATAATTTACATCAAGTCATCGCTTTAGGTTGTCGGTTTTAAGGATTTCTTTTAGGGCTATTGGTTTCAGGGAGCTGAATATGACTCATTTTTAAAAAGCTTTGAAAGCCAAAGTGTTTTAATATTTCCACTGATGATGTGAGGGACTCGTAAGATAAAAGACGGTTGACTTATAAACAGTTAATCATCGTTGTTCTCTTTAAAACAGGAGAAATCCCGCAGCGTGCTGAGGGAGTGGTACCACAGAAAGCCATATCCTTCCACCAGAGAGAAGAAGGAGCTGGCAGCGGCCACTGGCCTCACGTCCACTCAGGTCAGCAACTGGTTCAAGAACCGCCGGCAGAGAGACCGAAGCACCGAGATTTCCAGGTCAGTGAGACCACAGCTGCTGGTTGGAAACCGTTTACTTTTATTTACTTAAAGCATCTTGGGATGAAAATGTGTTTATTTTCTTTTTTTATTCTGTAACTTGAAGTGAAAAGCTTTACCCAGTGTAGAATTATGAAACAAATGCAAAAGAAAATTATGAATTTGTAGCTCAAAATTGCCTCATTATCTCATGGTTGTGACTTAATAAAAAATATAAATAAAATAAAATGTAATCTCTTACTAACTTCTTTCTAATTACTGACTTAATTTAGTCAGGTTAAAATTTCTTATCCCTTGACTCATTTAAAAACTTACCGTATTTCTCATAATTAAAACTTTGTATCTGCAAATTCAGATTTAGAGATCTCCGTTATGTTTCACTGTTTATTACAATAGTTTAATCAAATTATTATACATTTCTAACTTATAAATTTGCGTCGCCATTACAGGGCGAAAATCTAACCATATGTTTAACAACAAAGTTTATATTTCTGATATTACTGTTAATTGATGAAGACTTTTTATCATTTGTATTATCACATAAAACATGTTCCTGTCAAATCACAATTATGACAACATTGTCTTTATATCTCAATAATAGAATGCTTTCCTAAAAAGACTTTGCTTCAAAACATTTGGCATTAAAATTGACATAAAACAGTGACATAAAAATGTAAAAACATTAAATCATATATATATATATATATATATATATATATATATATATATATATATATATATAGTCTCTTGTGGCTCTGTGTTTTAAAAGCATAATATGTCTTAACCATGTATCTCATTAAAAAAACTATCTCATAAATTTGACTTTAAATCCTATAACTTTACTGTACATCTTTAAAATGGGATTAATTTTTACTGCATTTGGCAATAAATGTCTTATTTTGATGCACACAATGTTAAAATCATGGGATTTAATATTTTTATTCTTTTATCTCATAACACTGAATGTATTTCTCCCGAGTTCATACTAGATCTGATCCTTTGATAAACCTTTAATCCCATAGCTGTGACATTATGACTTTATATCTCAGTATTCATACTTTTAAACTAACTCATGGCAAGCTACATGAGTTTGCTTCAAAATGAAGGTTTATTTATTTATTTGACAGGGACAGTAGTTGGGACAGGGTAATTATCTTCCACAGAAACTGACTTTTTACCTTCAACAGAGTATCTGATCAGCATCCTGCTCTATTACAGATCTTAGATGTTACACATTTACTGTTATATTAGCGTCATTTCTTTAATCCAATCAAGTTAACTGTTGTGTTTAACAGCGCCTCTATGTGGTAAAATCAGGTCATGAGACCAGTTTTTTTGTAAAACCTGTTTCTCGTTCCAGTTTCCGAACTCCACTTGCTGGAGGACCTTCAGGAGAAATGTCTGACCATGAAGGTTCTCCTCAAAGCAGACCTCTGCCTCGGAGACGCCGCCCCTCACCCCCACGCTTGTATCACCCTCCTCTTCATCACTTGTGCCAAGAATATTAGAATTGTATTGAATTACAAAGCAAAACCCAGGACTTGCCTTAAACCAAACACGAGACAATAATCAGGAAGAATGGGTTTCGTACATAAAAGGGGGGGAAGGGTTTAGACACGTTGGGACATTCATAACAGACCAGAGGTTCAGAAAAAAACTGGTGAATTAAGCAGAATTGTTTCACATGAGCAAATATAACTTCTTGACTTCAAACTCCTTGAGGAAATAAATAAAATGGATCTGACCGCTGCTGACAGCCTGAGCTTGAGTGAAAAACTAATATAGGAATTTAACAGTAAAGTCCTTGTAAATGTTCAATAGCGCACCTAAAATCAGCAGCTGAGAAAGATCTTCAATGATCTGAAGGTATGTTTGGGGGGAATGGAGGAGCTCCCCAACTTTTACCTCCTTCTCAGATGAAGTTCACAGTAGGTCATTCAAAGTGCATCTTCTTCCAATTAACAGGGTAAGCTGCTGGTAAAGTTACTAGGGCTCCTTCCACTGAGACGTCAAAACTGTTTCTATTTACTTCAAATGAGATTTAGAGAAATTGTCAGTCATGCAATATGTGAAGCTGATGCTGACCAAGGATAAGGCTGTAGTTTCTCATGATTTTAATGTGATCAAAGGCTTCCTCTGTAGCTGGTTCTTCTTCCAAACTCCTGCTGGGATCTACATTAGAGGCTTTTAGCTCAGAGGCCCAGGTACTCTGCCAGGAACACGGCCATGATCTTAGTGAGGTTCTCTACGGTTGGGTGGTGCATGTTCTCCTCCGTGTCGTCCAGTGTGTGCCAGAACTGAGGGAAGGGAGTGGGGATTATGTGCAACACCGGTACACCTGGAAGAAATGGATTGAAAGATAAAGAGGATGAAGGAGGGGTCACGTGTAAACAGCAGCTGCAATGCTTCCTAGGTTACAATGTCACTGCATCAAACTCGCCCTAAAGCTCATACTGATCTACTTGTTTGGGAGCTTTGGCCTAGTGGATCAGAGCAGCGCGCTTTTACGCTCTGAGAAGGTTGCAAGTACCATGTTCGATCCCCACAGCCACCACTTTGGGTTCCTGAGCAAAAAAAATTAACCCCTGGTTAACCACTCAATGGCAGCCCTCTGCTCCCCAAGGGAAAGGGTTAAAATGCCATTGTCCCCATTGTGGGACAATTAAGAGATTTACATTTATTAAAAATTGACTATTCTGCCTTCGACTTTGCTTATACACCTGGATTTTACCCAAAGGTTACTGTTCTGAGTTTTTTTGGAACCCCGATTTTATTATTTAGGGATGGAATATATAGGTAAGCTGAGAGGCTGAAGCCACAGACTCTTAAATAAGGTTTTTCCCTTAGACAAAAGAAAAACTATATAAACGATTCAAAGTTTTCTTAGCTAACAGATGCATGTTTTTTAAAAGACGGAAATCTCGGTGTTTTACCAAAAGAAAAATTAACACAAAACATATATATTTTAGATTTGGGTAGATTTTCAAATTAAAAGGAGCTGCAGTAGTAAAACACCCAGTTATGTCCAACGACCAGTGGCCACATAGAAATGGGGTTTATACCCAAGTTTATACAGACAAAGGATCTGTTGGTTGTTCCTGTGCCTCACCTCTGTGAAGGAAAGGGATGTGGTCGTCTTGAACAGGACCAAGGTACACGTCCTTCCTAAAGTATGTCTGCTCTGAGGGGTGAGACACCAGGAGACCGAGGCGATGGAGCCTTTTCTCTGAGAGTGAAGGCAAAGTTCAGATGAACAAGGCGAAAATTCACCATTGATGATAAACGGAAAAGCCTGTACCCACCTGCAGAGATCAGGCGGTCAAACCATCGAGCTGTGTTGTCAAAATGATTTGCAATCAATGGATCAGGACCACCGAGCAGGTCTAACAGCACGAAAAGGTCCTGAGGATGAAAGCACAAGTCAAAGAAAGGAGGATGTTTGTTTTTAATGATTACCCAGATCACCGCAAACAGAAGGCAATTTGATCATGAGTTTCTTCTAAAAGGGTCTGATGATCCAAATCAGCAAAGCTCTCTTATATTAAGTTAATTTATAAATTTGTTTAATATCTCATCATAATTAAATTTTCCTCTATTCTTGCAGATAAGTTTTAAACTTTGCTTTGAATCTAATGCTGTAGAGATGTTTGCGGAAATAAAGAATCTTATCAAACATTTATTTTCCATCTTTATCTTCCCCTGGAAAACACTTCAAATTTCATGCTTTTTCTCTAAAGCATAGAAACACTGCAGATAGACTTATTTTTTTTTTTTTTTGCTTTATCTCACCTGTAAGGACTAGAATACACAAGAAAAATGATCTGAGACGGATTCAATCATCTAATTAATGTATTGTCCTTACATTATGCCATAATTAGACAAAAGACAACTTCTTTAACTCATCAGCTATAAGCTTGAACTGCTGAGGTTAAACCCTAAAGCACAAAGCTGAAGAGCAAAGCAACCACCTCCCTTCCAACTCTCTCTCTAAAGTCGACACATTTGTAGTTTTGATATTTGAGCTTAGAAGTGTTACCAAGGTATCATGTAGCCCTGAACCTCAGCCAGTATCAGCTCCTTATTAAATATTCAGCAGGATTCTTTGCTGCAGGGCTTTAAGTTTTACCTGAAAACACTGCTTTTAGCAGTTTCTACAGCGACAAGAAAATATGTTATTAAAATCTGCTTCTGCAAACATTCTGCATTTTAATTCTACATGTTTCCCTTAAAAAATACGATTATATTTTTTGTACAATTTATTTTCTCTATGCTAAGCTAATAAGAGATAAAAAATTGAATCCAGCTGCTTGTTTTATGTTTCTTTGCCCTCACCACAGCCTGCAGAGTGGTGGCCTGAGGGGAGGCGGCAGGGTGGGGTGTTTTGGCCATGAGTTCGGCCAGGTGGCGAGAGCCGTACAGCGAGTCCGTGTCCGTCCATTCTTCAAACGATTCCTCGCCGTCAAAAAACACAAGCTGGAGGGTGACTGGGAGTTTCTAGGAAAAGTATAAGACGGTTAGTTTACAATGCAGCTGAGGTCATCTTTTCATTCCTGCAGCTCCAAAGTACAGTTCATTAGAGAGATACTGCTGTATACTTAGGATGGGAACTAGAGTCAGCATTTTCTGCACACTGCAGCCATGCAGGCAGAGAGGCGAAAAAAGGGTGTAAAGGGAATAAAAGGCACAGAGAAGACTTTGGTCAGCATCTTTATGCTTAAAATTAAGAAAAGCCTTTAAAAAATAGTAAAAAATAATCTCAGTTTTAGACTTCTATAATTCCATTAATGCAGAATAAAAGACAAATACCTGCTGTTTAAAAGATTTGAGCTGTGTGTCCAGAGAAGCAGCCAGCTCCAGAATCATAGCACAGGGAACAGCAGAATCGCTGGCTCCCAAAAACACCTTCCCTGGGGCCTGCGGGTCTGGAGGGAGGATTTTTGAGTCATAATGGCAGGCCAGGAGGAGCCTCCGAGGGGCTGTGGGGTCCAGGACGGCAATAACATTTGTAAAGGTGACTTGACCACGAGGAGTGGGAGACTGGAAAGAGTCCAGGTCAATGGCCCAGCCAGCCGACAGCGAGGACAGGGTGGACGCGATGTGCTGAAGCAGAGGAGAGAGTTAAAGATAAAGAGACGGTGCTTAAAAAAGCAGCTAGATGTGATCTGTAATAAATCACACACCTGCTGTACGGCCAGGCTTCCTCGTGTCCCTGGGAGCCTCTCTATCAGGATCGGCTGCAGGTGAGTCTCCCACAAGCGAGCTGAGTCGACTAAAGAGGCCAGGCGGCGGATCTGGGCTGCAGAGGCTTTACTGGGTTTGTGGGAAAGCTGTGGAACACAAGACGCTTAAAAATACTCACCTTCATTATAAACTATTATTTTCTTTATACGGTTATTCTGTTCCTTTACACTGAAACTATTCTACTCGTTCATATGTTGCAAGATTTGTATTTCAACTGATCTAAATGATAAAAAAAGATAAACACTGTATGAGAAACCAACAGAATGACCAGTGCCTGTTAATGTTTTACAACCACTGTAGCTCAGTTAGATTCGAATCGGCAACATAGTAAATACTTAGAATGTAAAAATGCACAGACTGATTGTTAGTTTATTACTCAAATCATTGGATCATCAAAAGAGTTTGATGCATCACTACAACAGCAATAACCTGTACAATGTATAACCTATGCAATAACCTGTTTTTCTATATCTAACACCCAGTGCAATAACTGAATATAAAAATATAAATATTCATGTAAACACCCAGCACAATAACCCTTTTTAAGGATACTACTATAATAAAAAAAAACAAAAAAAAAAAAGTAATGGAAGCACTGCATATACTGTATATATCCCATCCACCTTTTTCTTCCTTTGGCACCTTCTTCTCCTTTCACTGTTTCAGCTGATGTAACGAGTACATTTTTCTGCACTGTGAGATCAATAAAGTCAATCAATCAATGAGCTTGATTTATTACTTTGTACTAACTATTTTGTATAAATGAAATCCCGGGACCTCAACTAAATAAAAGTAATAAAATAATCTCACAGCTTTTCCGTATTTAAAGATATCCTGACATTTAACTGACTCAGTAAATGCAGGTATGAAGTAAAACTGATGGTGAAATATCCAGAGGCGTAGCTAGAAAATTTTCATAAGGGTGGACAGGCAATAACCAATGCACACTGAGGGGTGGTCAATCTACACTGTTCCAAAAGGAACAACCACAACATCCATATTTTCTAAATAAAGACTAACTATACTTTACCACAGCCTTTTCCTAACAAATAGACGCATATATTTAAACATCTGTGCTGACTAATTAAAGGTGTAGCGGACAAAATCTCTGAGGCGAAAATCATCTCCATTGTCATTACTTACCTACTTTTACCAAAAATTGATCTGAATAAAAAAATATATATTTATAAGTGCTAATATCTACAATAAATGGGTTTTAAAGTTATTATTAAAGTAGTAATTTATCTAAGATTTAACGGCAGACTCCTAGATGACCTGCAGAGACATAATTTTCTCTTTACCTCATATAACACAAAAATATAGTTCTGAAAAGAGCATGAATTCTGTATATATCAACTTTAATGTTAGTATTTTGCTGTGCATAAACATGGTTTTTACAGGAATGAGTAACTCTAATTTAATGCTCTTAGAAATAATTTTAATGCCATCAACAAGTACCCATGACTCTCATATATACATGTATAAAACAAGGCAAAACCCTGCATCATCTTTACCATCGACAGGCTGCAGCCATGTCCCTAATTCCTCGTTTTCCAGACACTTTTGTTGGAATTTGCATTTTCCTATTCTGTAGCTTTTTCACCGCCTAGAGCTTCGTTTTCGGAAAATACGGCTTTACGATTAACCGGAAGCAGTTTGGCGCAAACATGCGCAAGCAGTTAAATCTGACGAAATAGTTTTTTAAATAAAGCATTTTAAATGCCACAATGAATTTTAATGCAAATTAAGGCCTTACTTAAAAAAATTATAATTCAATGACTTTTAATGACCCGCGAAAACACTGATAAACACAGCCTTTTAGTTGTCGATATATGAAAAATTCTAATGTTTAATAAGTTTTAACATTCCTCTTGTAAGTATTACTGCTGCCACCATGGGCGAAAAAAAATGGTAGGGGTGGCCACTGATTAGGTGAGGGTGGAAATGGCCACCCCTGGCCCCCCATCTAGCTCCGCCCCTGGAAATATACAGATTGTTACAGGTGAATCAGTAGACTTGACAATGGAGATGGATTAGAATAGTTGAATAAAAAAAAATAAAAAAAAACTTTTAAATGTAACCAAACAATGATGTGAGGCTTGCTAAATAATCCATTATATCTCACCCTGTCCTTCACCAGATCCACAGCTGGTAAGCGGCTCACGTGTCCGCTGGAGGTGTCATTAACCAGGTAAACACTCAGCACCACCGCCAGCACCAGAACACCGAGCAGACCCACGATCAGAACCCGGGCTCTGAGGATCCGCCCCCGCTCACAGCCGGGGAGCGAGCCGCCTCCGTTTCTCTGCGGTAGAGTCTTGTTGTTCCTGCGGCTGGACCGGGGCATGGCTGCTGGGTGGGGGTGTTCCGCCTGAAGAGCAGAAAAGTTACAGCTACGTGTCCAAAGCTGGGGGTTTGTGGAGCGATGCAGGACGGTGATTCACACAGGAAGCGACATTTGCAGATGCTTGATTCAACATATCGATCCAGGATTAGCCGCTGAAGCTCTGCTGGCTGCCTTTGATGAATCCTCAGAAGCCATTCATCACATCAGATCTGTTTAATTTATTTTATCTTATCAGGCTTCCATCTTCATCTGGAGCGCTGCAGCTTTTCCCCTCATGTCCGTATGAAGACGCAAATACTAAGAATGTGGAAGAAGAACATCATCATACTTATTAGAACAACATTTAAGCGACAAAAAACAAAACAAAAACTAATTTAAAGCTCCCTGGTTAATAGATAAGCTAAACAATCTAAACAAGTTGCACTTCTTCTAGGCCTTGTTTCAGAAGTATCCTGTAGGAGCGCCATCTAGCGGACATTCTTTGCTTCTTCTTCTTCTTTTCTATTATGGCGGATCGCAAGGAACTTTAAGGTGCATACCGCCACCTACTGTACATTCGTGTGTAGCAACATTACTGTACAACAAAGTATTTTTTTTTATTTTGTATTTTGTATATAAATAAATAATTATTTACTTAATCAGTGAATATATTTTATATTTCATTAATTTCCCAATATTCTTTTAAGACTCCATTGTTGGCCTGTCCTTCCAACCATCCTTCTCAATTTCTCCCTATCATGTTCATAAGTTTTAAAGTTCATCACTACATGTTCTACATTTTCTTTTTCTCCACATCCTTCACCTTTATCATTATTTTTCCTCCATATTAAATATATTTTGTCATTTAAATAGGTATGACCCACTCTTAATCTGATGATTATTACTTCTTCCCTTCTGTTTCTCTCATTAATGATTCTATTTTATTCTTGTACCTTATATAATCCTCTTCCTTTCTTGTCTTCATTCCATCTCTTTTGCCATTTTTCCATTTCTTTACTCTTAATAAATTATTTACCTTCCCCTTTCCCAAAAGGAATTGTAATTGTTATTGTTTCCTCTAAAGCCCTTTTTGCCAGTATATCTGCCTTATCATTGCGTTTTACATACATTCTTTGCTATAGAGGATCTTCCTTTCAAAGAGAGGAGTTGTGATACTCTACCGCCATCTAGTGGCGAGAATTGTAGCTCAAGACCAGATTTTAGAAAGAATCCACAGTTTATTTATACAGCACGAATTGACAAGAAAATATCATCATAAAGTACGTTTTTAAACAAAAATGTCTAAATATACAGACATATATTAGATGCATCTTGTTTATAGTTGGATGTGTGTATAATTCATATGAATATCATATAAAAGTAACTGGAGCGTGTAACAAAAGTAATTTCCCTCTGGGATTATTAAAGTATTTCTGATTCTGATTCTGATTCTGAACATTAGTTAAAGCACAATGCTGTCAAATGTAGTTTGTTATAAAGATCTAGAAAAAGTTATCTTGCTAAAGAAGAAAATCAAATAATCAATTTAAGGCAACCAATCTGTCATGCAGATTAAGTGTGTGGCAACAGTGGGAAAAAACAACTCCCTTTCAACAAGACCCTCTGCCATAGAACACATACAGTTTTTCAAATGTCTGTACTCAAGTTATGAGGTGACTACCTCATCAATGCTGTACATCCCAAACAATACAACTTTTTACTGTTTTATTTTACATAAAAATATATATCTATATAAAGATCCAGTTTGAAGTGCAGATGCCATGAAAATTGTTACGGTATAATACTTTCAGACCTTATTCCCCTGATATTATGACTTTCTAGCCCTAATGAGACATGAGAGGCCTTTTTATCTGGGTATTTTTCTTGTCATCTCGTTGAGCTGTCCAGCATCGGCATGCCAGGGTCAGGCTTGATATCCACAGAGCTCATCCACCTTGATCAAGGCAAACAATAAGAGGATTTATATGTTACTGTACAGTTGTAATGTAGGGATTTGGATTCTAAGAAATTGAACTAAATCAGCTATTAAAGTAGCAACATATAAAACTAGATTGAATAGAAAATACAACAATATTCTGTTTTTGCAGAAAGGGTTAATGTGAATTCTCTCAGATGTTGGTGTCGTTCTGGACTCAACCAAAAGACAAGGTATCATTTAAAAAAACATTGAGGAAAGTTTTCAAATAACACAAACGATACCTTTGCAGTGTGTGTGGATGGGGGAGGTTCGGTTCTCAGATCTCAGATAATAGTAAGCAAAGGGACCGTGTAAATGGAGCGTGCTGCAAACTCCCTCTGCTCTTTAGTGAATTCATGGCTCTGTTTGGACAGCAGGTGCATTGGAAAATCTGAAATTTAATTAAGAGGCAAACTACGAAGAACTACTGACAATATTTGGAAATTCTTAAAAAAAAAAACTGCTTGTACACTTATCAAAACTTAATTTAAAAACTTTGTTTTTATCTGAGTATGCATTAAGCTGATCTTTCAACTCTTCATTTATGAGTTTTTAAGAGCACTCATGGCATTCCTTGCTCCCCTCTCTCTGTTGCTGATGTTCCTCCTCTCTCTTTCCAGCCTCTCCTCCTGAGCAAGTCTGTATTGTAGTTGTGTGGTCCTGTGAGTACACCCGGTATCTATGGCAAGGTCGCTTTATTTTGGACAATATTTCTGACAAATTTGAACTTTATGGATGTTAAGGATGTTTTATTTGGAATCACAAAATATTAAAAAAGAACTTTCTAACCATTTCTTTTTATGTAATCTTTTTCTACCGTCGGCCAAGTTTTATATCCACAAATGTAAAACTATCATAATTAAACCCTCATGTATCTTTTTTTTTTTTTTAAAGGAAGCAATTACCTTTTTTTTTCTACATTGTCCTCCTCCAATAACAAAAAAAAAAACTATTAAAAGTTTATCTTTATACTCTAAATTCAAAGTATTTACAAATCTCTTTACATGCTGCTATGTGTAACTTTACTTTATTGCTATCACTATTTTTACTTTTATTTAGTGTTTTTTTTTATTATTATTATTATTATTTTTGTTCAGACCCCTGGTGGTTGTTCACTGGAAATTTTACTTTTTTTGTATAATATAAAGAATATTCTAATAATGTATGTATAAGAAAGACAAAATCTTCCCACTAAGTAAAGCATAAATAAAAGTCTATATTAAAGATAAAATGAATAATATATGGCAGGAAAATTGGAATTTAGAAGAAAGATGAATGCATTTACATAAAATACAAAAGGAGTTAATCATAAGAAATAAAAGTATAATGAATAGGAGGGAAGAAATATGGATTAACAGGTTGAGGATTGGGCTGATCAGTAAGTATGGCTAATTTATTAGGGAAGCACTTATTAAATATTTAATAGAAACAAAATTAGCTAAGAGGATTCAGTATGTATGTGAGTGAGTTTATAACTATGTATATAATTTAGTTATTTTAAAATTTTAAGATATATTGGAAAAATGAATTTCTGAATTACATCTCCGTCCAGTAGATGGCGGTAATGTGCAAAGTGTATAAACTGCCAGAAAGCGCGTTAGAAGAAGAAGGGGAAGAAATTCGCGGGATTTGCTGCAGTTTTTGTTGGTTCTCGTGAGAAGCTGAGGAGCTGCATCCACCAGCTGCACACTTTGAAGCCGCTCAAAGTTTCTGCTTTTCGTCTGCCTTCTTCACAGGAGTTTCCTTTTCACCATGATGTTTGTGATTAAAAGAGGTGAGTTTTATTAGTTTCCTGTTAGCCCAGCCGCACGTAGCTCTACCTTTAGCCAACATCTTTTAAAAAAAGTTTTAAAAAAAATGACAGCTCCTTCTCTCTAGCCTCTGCATCAGTATAATATGGAGGTTTGGTTTGAATGGGTTGGATTTTAACCCCCTGTCAGCTAACCAGCTAGCTTTAGCAAGATCACAGCTAAACCTGGAGGTTAAACTAAACAGCCGTTGGTAAATGACGCATTTCCTTTTTATTCCTTTGATAACCACAGCTCAACAAGCACACCTTAAGAGAGAGTTTGTTCAGTTTGCTCTTTGTTTTGGAGACAGAAATGGTCTTTGTTCCAGATGGCGCCAAAAATGACCCCTCCTCCTCCTCCTCCTTCTGGGTTAAACTGGACTGGATTTATAAATAAATATAAAAACGATGAGAAATATAAAAACAACTTAAAGCAAACTGAAAAAGACAGATGCACAGGAGGAGTCCTCACTGTGTTTAACAACAGTGCATTTGGTAGCAGGTGAAAAATGGAAACAGTAGATCTGATAGTGAATAGAAAGGACGCTCCTGTTTACTACTTTTATATTAATATATAAAAGATTAAATTATATTGATTTTTTTTTTTTTTTGATTGATTGCTTCATTGTGTTTTTTCCCGCTATTTGTCAGTTTATAGCTCTTCCTTTTTCCTCTTCCTGCAAACATTCATGTTCTTGCCTGTTGAGGAATCCTGTCATTAAGCTACACCCCCCATCCTCCTCTTTAGCCTTATTTAATTTAAACATTTCTTATTGGCTGGAGAGGAAAAGCTATTTTATTGAATATATATAGGGAGTAGTAAAAAAATAAAGCTGCAGGATATTAAAACAAACTGTTGCTCTTGCCTTTAAGGCACATATATATTCAGTGAAAAAATAAGCAACAGGTTAATTGATTTTCAAAACTATCATTGCAGCCCTAGTCCAAATAAGGCGTTTTTTTTTAATAATCTAAGGGAAATGAAGAGAAAGCCGCCCTCTGTAACCTGGATCAACACAGGCGGCTTTCTGTTTATTAGCTTGAAGAGAGGACGAGGAGCAGCAGCTGTAATGCAGTGTTACAAAATGCTAATAGATTTGGGCAGCTTCCTGTTTAAACTAGAAACTTTTGAGTTTTGAGTATTGATCATGAAAAAAATGATTTGACTAAAGATCTATCTGTCTGTGTTTTTTTTTTCAGATGGACGCCAGGAGCGCGTCATGTTCGATAAAATCACCTCCCGTATCCAGAAGCTCTGCTACGGTCTGAATGCAGACTTCGTGGATCCGGCCCAGATCACCATGAAGGTGATCCAGGGTTTGTACAGCGGCGTCACCACCGTGGAGCTAGACACGCTAGCAGCGGAGATCGCGGCCACCCTGACGACCAAGCACCCGGACTACGCCATCCTCGCCGCCAGGATTGCCGTCTCCAACCTTCACAAGGAGACCAAGAAAGTATTCAGCGAAGTGATGGAAGACCTGTACAACTACGTCAACCCTCTGAACAAATGCCACTCCCCCATGATCTCCAAGCAGACCCTCGACATCGTTCTGGAGAACAAAGACCGCCTCAATTCCTCCATCATTTATGACAGAGATTTTTCCTACAACTTCTTTGGCTTCAAAACCCTGGAGCGCTCCTATCTGCTGAAGATCAACGGGAAAGTGGCCGAGCGCCCGCAGCACATGCTCATGAGGGTGTCGGTCGGTATCCACGGAAAAGACATTGACGCCGCCATTGAGACCTACAACCTGCTGTCGGAGAAGTGGTTCACCCACGCCTCGCCAACCCTCTTCAACGCCGGGACCAACCGGGCGCAGCTGTCCAGCTGCTTCCTGCTCGCCATGAAGGATGACAGCATCGAGGGCATCTACGACACCCTGAAGCAGTGCGCCCTCATTTCCAAATCCGCTGGCGGGATCGGCGTGGCGGTGAGCTGCATCAGATCGACTGGGAGCTACATCGCTGGCACTAACGGCAACTCCAATGGGCTGGTCCCGATGCTGCGGGTTTACAACAACACCGCCCGCTATGTTGACCAGGGTGGCAACAAGCGACCGGGAGCCTTCGCCATGTACCTGGAGCCGTGGCACTTTGATGTGTTCGACTTCCTGGAGCTGAAGAAGAACACAGGAAAGGAGGAGCAGAGAGCCAGAGACCTATTCTACGCCATGTGGATCCCTGACCTGTTCATGAAGAGAGTGGAGAGCAACCAGGACTGGTCCCTGATGTGTCCCAACGAGTGTCCCGGGCTGGACGAGTGCTGGGGGGAGGAGTTTGAGAAGCTCTACACTAAATATGAAAAGGAAGGGAGGGTGAAGAAGGTGGTGAAGGCTCAGCAGGTTTGGTACGCCATCATCGAGTCTCAGACGGAAACCGGGACGCCCTACATGCTTTACAAGGACGCCTGCAACAGGAAGAGCAACCAGCAGAACCTGGGCACCATCAAGTGCAGCAACCTCTGCACGGAGATCGTGGAGTACACCAGCAAGGACGAGGTGGCGGTCTGTAACCTGGCCTCCATCGCCCTCAACATGTACGTCACGCCTGAGCGGACTTTCGACTTTAAGAAGCTGGCCTCGGTCACCAAGGTGATCGTGAAGAACCTGAACAAGATCATTGAGATCAACTACTACCCCGTACCCGAAGCAGAGAGGTCCAACAAACGCCACCGGCCCATCGGGATCGGAGTCCAGGGTTTGGCAGACGCCTTCATCCTGATGCGTTACCCGTTCGAAAGCCCAGAAGCTCAACTGCTCAACATCCACATCTTCGAGACCATCTACTACGCCGCCCTGGAGGCCAGCTGCGAACTGGCGGCAGAGCTGGGTCCTTACGAGACGTACGAAGGCTCACCTGTCAGCAAAGGCATCCTCCAGTACGACATGTGGGAGAAGACTCCCACCGACATGTGGGACTGGAAGCTGCTGAAGGAGAAGATCGCCAAACACGGCGTGAGGAACAGCCTGCTGCTGGCCCCCATGCCCACGGCCTCCACCGCTCAGATCCTGGGCAACAACGAGTCCATCGAGGCCTACACCAGCAACATCTACACCCGCAGGGTCCTCTCCGGAGAGTTCCAGATCGTCAATCCTCACCTTCTCAAGGACCTGACGGAGCGGGGGCTGTGGAACGAGGAGATGAAGAACAAACTGATCGCCAACAACGGATCCATTCAGGTGACGGTCGCCTCCCGCCTCTTTTAAAGACCTTCCCTTTTTTACGGGACAGTATTATAATCATGCTGTTTTTTTCCCCACAGGAAATCGGTGAAATTCCAGACGATCTGAAGCAGCTTTATAAAACCGTTTGGGAGATTTCCCAAAAGACTGTGCTAAAGATGGCTGCAGACCGTGGCGCCTACATAGATCAGAGCCAGTCTCTGAACATCCACATCGCAGAGCCCAACTACGGGAAACTGACCAGCATGCACTTCTACGGCTGGAAGCAGGCAAGTGGCGCCTCCACACGGGGCCAGAGAGACCTCACAGTTTCCCTCAAACATTAGACAAAAACAAAGAAACAAACTATTAAGCTTGAGGATACATCCTAGGCTTGAAGTACGGAGGTGGCAGCGTCATGTTTTGTGGTCGTTCATTTATTTAAACCAACTCCATTATCTTTCCTGACAGGGTTTGAAGACGGGAATGTACTACCTGAGGACGAAGCCCGCCGCCAACCCCATCCAGTTCACCCTGAACAAGGAGAAGCTGAAGGAGACGCAGCAGAGCAAGGCCTCTGAGGAGGAGGAGCTGAAGGAGAGGAACAAAGCAGCCATGGTTTGCTCTCTGGAGAACAGAGACGACTGCGTCATGTGTGGATCTTAGATTAACTCCTTCCTGTAAACATGGCTGCTGTGACTGGAAGGTCGGGCCGTGCTTTATGGTAGAAATGCTTCCTGGACTCTTTTCACTTGGGTGGACTTCTAATGTTTATGGGGTGGATTTCATCCACGGCAGGTTTCCCTTCATTCAAATAGTGTAAGATACTCATTTTTATGTCTGCAATCAAAAAATAATAAATAAAAATAAATTTACAATAAAACAAAAGGCTTGGTTTTGCAACAATTATTGCTACTCCTGATGCATCCTGCTCCAATAGAGATGTAGATATGCTGAAGAGGTTTTTATTTTCATTTTTTTCTTTTATTTGGAAAGGCAAGTTACAATAATTTCATACAGACAAGCTTCCCTCACAATGGAAGTATAAGCAGGAATAACATAAGCCAATCCAGGATTTCTATATAGTAACCGAACTGAAGAGATTTTCCTCTAGCTAAGGTGAATGACTAATATTTTCCCAAACTGTATTTCCTCTGATATTGCAATTAGTTTTCAACTAAATAGTTTTCCATAACCTTATAAGATTGTTTTAATTTTTAATGAACCTAAACCAAGTTTGGAAAATGCAAGTTTTCAAAAGCAGATTCCACCCATAGGGAAGAAAAATAGCAGAACATCACTCTTATTGTAGAAAAGAAAACCTGCAGTAATCCAGATATACAACCTAGAACCTGTAAAATCCATCCATCTATTTTCCATCACACTTTACCAAGCAGGGTCGCAAGCTTGTCTATGGGTGAGATACAACCCGGACAGGTTGCCTGTTTATTGCAGGGCAACACAAACAGGACAAGCAACTATTCACACACATAAGGAGAATTTAGAGAAGTCAATTAACAGTCATGTTTTTGGACTGTGGGAGGAAGCTGGAGTACCTGGAGAGAACCCACGCATGCTCAGGGAGAACATGCAGAAAGACCTTGGGCTGGGAATTGAACCCTGAACCTTCTTGCTGCAAGGCAGCACCTGTAATATCTTCCTAAAAGGATCTTCCCTTTTTGTATTTCGATGCACAAGATTATCAATTTTGGCCAAAGTTAAGAGCCATAGGTCAGCTTGTTCTCCAATCGAGCACCAGTAACGCTGCATCATTAAAGCAGATCAAGTATCTGCTGGAACCAAGTTGTGCTAAACAAAGTCTCCAAAGAGTTAGTTAGAGGGAAGAATGTAATGCTTGGTAAATTCCTTGAAGATGGTTGTTCACTCCATGGATCTCTGAGCAACAGTCCAGTTTTTTTTCCCCTGACGTCTTTTTTCCAGAAGGAACATGAATTTTCATGTCCTGCAAAAAGTAGAGACCCAACCTGCATGCCTGCCATGACTTTAGCTTTGCTTATATTACTACTAGGAAAGCACAGATGTAAAAATCAGGGCCGATAACAATATCCAATAATATCCAATTGTTGCTGATAGTTGTTGCCCATTTAGCCTCAAAGAAAAATCACAGCTTATGTTGCGTCTCTACCCCAGTTAAACACCCACAATCCTTTTCTCCACCATCATCACATGACCGAGGAAAGCCCATTTGAATCCTCTGTTGGGGGGAAAAAAAACGGCAACAAGATTAAAAGTTGTGTTTTTATATTGGCAGTAGGGCTGCAACTAATATTTTGCAAACTGATTAATCTGTCAATTATTTTTTCAATGCATCGATTAATATTCGGAAACAGTTCCTTAGGAGTTTTTATAAAATTAGTCCAGAGGAAACTGAAATGTTTCCACTAGACGAATTCTGGATAGAGCATACTGACTGACTAAAAAGTTTTTATCTTAAATGCAAAATGTTCACATACTTTTTACAGAGTTTCCGCGGGTCAAAATCATTAAAAGTCATTAAATTATTTTTTTAAATTAAGGCCTTAATTGGCATTAAAATGTATTAAATTTGATCATCAAATGGCTTTGGAAAAGAAGCTTGAGGCGGAGAAAATGCTAGAGAATGGGGAAAAATGCAAATTTGAACCAAAGTGATGGGAAAATGAGGAACTCGGGACATTGCTGCAGCCTGTCCATGGGGAAGATGACGAAGGATTTTGCTATATATATATATATATATTTATTTATATATATATTTATTTAAGTCATGGGTACTTGTTGATGGCATTAAGATTATAAATAAGAGTTACTCATTCATGTATAAACCCCGTTTTAAGAATGTTGATATAATTACTCCTCTAAGTGGGTTGCTCTGTCAGATAAAGGCATATTTTACAGTTTATAAATCCGTTTAACAATCAATTACTAAATTACTTGAATATTTCAATCATGATTAATCACAATTAATCAGATTAATTGTTTTAGCCCTAATTGGCAACATTAGTTGCTAATATCACAGCATTGTGAAAGCTGGTATATCGTGCCTTCTTATATTATATTTTTCAATATTATATTGAAATTATATTTAAATATTAAAAATGCAAAGGAAGCTAGAAATTCAAACTCAGATGAAAGCTCTATTTCCAAAATGAATCAAGCATTTTCAGATATTGTGCTTTAAAAAAATAATAAATCAGCATTTTTATTGATAGAAAATTCAGGACAAAACAAGAGCTTATATAGTTATTTTTAATTTTTTTTTATAAAATAATGAAAACATAATTTACACTTTAGAATGTACAAGTTATTACAACCCAAAGAAATCCAGAAGGCGTAGTTTTGCTGAACGTACCCCTAATGCACAGAGAGGAATCATATAAATCAGCTATGAACAGAACTCAAGAGGTAAAACAGCACGTTTAAAAACACGGCACCGTCTCTTCTCACTACTCTGAAACAGTGGCCAACAGCTTAAAAAATAAATTACAAAAATATTTAACATAAAAAAGAATTACCAATAATAATAATGCATCACTGACTTGTTCACCAGGAGGGGTTGTGTATGCTTTAAATACCTTAAAACTATTCATAGCAATAATTATATTTATTATATATAGAAAACGAAGAACCACAACCCTTAAAAAAAAAAAAAAAACAATACCAGGAAATTAAGACTGAAGTTTTCTACAGGATGGTGTCCTTCACTACAAACACGAGGGTTGAAGGGCAACCTTCTGATTGGTCAAAGTGTTGAATCTAAACCTAAAAGTTCAGGAATATCTCAGAGTATCAGAGATATAAGCTAAAGCTGTTTTTCTACACACAGACGAGCAGAAAACCCCCCAAATAAACCAAAAACAGGTCTATTTTCAAGTCAAGTTTGAACGACAAGCAGGCAGTAAATGTAAAACAAACTGTATCATCACAGCGTGTGCACTTAGTCATCTCATGGAGAATAATTAGTAAGCTGCTGATAAAAAAAAAAATACAAACAGTACATATTTTCCTTTGAATTTCTATTTTACATGCAATGAAAGCTGTTTTCCAGACTGGTTGCTTTCAACATCGTCATTTAAAAAGTCCTTCAAACCAGAAATATTAAAGGGAAGCCTAAAACAGTATAAACAGCAGCACTGGGTCGTCTCCGATGGTGCAGACCTTAGTGCTTAACAGCATCAAAGAACCTGAGAAGGCTGGAAAATTCAGTGAAGAATTCAGAGAAGTGTTTAGTAGAAATATTTTAAACTTATCCTCTGCAGGGATATGTTGTCCATAAAGTACCAGGATCCTAAAAAGATACTTTTCTGTAGGAAAATAGCTGTAGTAAACAACAATATTAGGGAAGCTAGTTGTATAAATAGTGTTTTTGTGTTTATTTGGAATCATTATAGCATATTGGGACACATACACACATAAAAAGTTGTTTCACTATATTAGAATAAAGTTGAGTTTATTGCAGTGATTCAATAGAAAAGGTGAAACTGATTTATTTATTTATTCATTGCACCTTTACCTTCCAGTTTTTCCTTCCACTTAATTTTAATAAAATACATGAAGCATTCTGGAAAGGTTGCAAATGACTAAGTCATCCCCATAAAGTAACCATGAAAAAAACAAAAACAATTTCGGACTAAAATTTTCTCTTTAAATTATTTGAGAAACAGACTTTTAAGGTTCAATTAGCTGTAATATATATATATATATATATATATATATATATATATATATATATATATATATATATATATA
>NW_015151108.1:305588-307080 GCF_000732505.1 Cyprinodon variegatus
GTATTAGATCTATATGAAAAACAAGTTTCACTTTTTGAATGAAAACACTAAAATAAACCAAGTTTTAATTAATTGGGTTGAGGCTCACACCTAGTGTTGAACTTCCTGTGCAGCGAATGCTTCCTGCCCAGGGCTCTGATCACCATATTGATTTAAATTAAAGGGACAGGCAGACATTTTGAGGGATTAGGCTCATTTGTTTTTCTCCTGAGATGTGAAAGCAATTTGTTTGTGAGTCTTAAACATTTACTGGTTTAAAAACGAAATCCTAAAACAAAGCGATGTGGAATAGCTTATGCGGATCTTTATAAAAACTAAAGGTTTTGTTCTATACATCAGGTCTCTCACATTAGACTGCAAATGAAAGCTTCATCGTCAAAATGCCACAGCTGTTCTTTAAGAGAACTGCTGTGGTAACTGAGGTTAAAACGGAGATCCAGAACGTTTGGATCTGAGATGACAAACCTTGGAGATGACGTCTTTGTTCCACTGAGTTTAAGTTTTCATGACATCTTGCCGGTTAAGAAACAACGATAGCTTGAGTCCCATCCGAGAGCCACAGTTCATCCATGAAGGACACTAGAGCCTGAAGGGTTTATATTACAGTAAAGTGTTTTCCACTTTTTACACACGTCTCACAGTAACAAACCCACTAAAGGAATTAAATGCCTGCTGCATTGAGTACAAACCTTTCAGGAGTTTTTAACACACACACACACCCACACACACCTCTCTCTTTAGTTAATGATACTGATGCATGAGAGTCGTACCACACAGGCATCTAAATCATCTCTGTAACTCTTCCTCAATGTGTAGTGCATTCTGGGAGATGCAGTCTTTTTTTGGCTGATTTGCTGCAGAAACAGTATTAGGCCTCTCCGTGTTCTCTAAAACAGTCAGGACCTCCTCTCCTGGTTACTCCTCTGGCATAGTAGCATCAAGAGTCCAATGAGATGTTTTCACTTTAGTTTAGAAAAATAAACAGGCTCAGAGGACATGCAGGGAGAGCTGCATGATCCAGGTCCAGGTGGTCTAAGGCAGCCCACAGGCTAGTCCAATATGTCTCATAGCTGGGTCCGTCACTCCCTCTGGGAGCTGGCGTCCTGCATCACAGGCTCATGGTCGCCTCCAGGGTGGAGGTTGGTAAAAAGCATGTTGAACTTGCGCAGCTGCTCGCTGGCTGTTTGACTCTCCTCCTGCAGCCGCTGGTTGTTTTCTCTCAGGTTTGCCATCTCTGCCAGCAGGACGACTTTGTCCTTCTTCTCCTAGAAATAAAAACACAAAACAAAAAAATGACCTTCCTGCCGAGAAACACAGTGCCTTGCAGAATTTATTATACACATAAACTTCTGATCAACCACCAACTTGAACTACTGTGGAAAAACTATGCTTTAATCCAGGGGTATTCAATTAAAACTTAAAGAGGTCCAACCCGGCAATTTATATATATATATATATATATATATATATATATATATATATATATATATAT
>NW_015151108.1:308059-309465 GCF_000732505.1 Cyprinodon variegatus
ATATATATATATATATATATATATATATATATATATATATATATATATATATATATATATATATATATATATATATATACACACATATACATATACACACACACACACACACACTTATTTATTGAGTAAAGATAGGATGCATGCTCCTAACTGACTGACTTAATTTGTGATTTTAGTGGGTATATTAGTTCAAAATTTGTATGTTTTGTCTCATAGTGACGTTTCACATTTCCACTTTTTATAAGTGGCACATTTTCTGAACAAACCTGACATGCTGGTTTTGTGCTGCCAATAGGTAGAAATAAACAGAAATGACTGTCCATTCTTGATGAAATGCTCGGTTTCTACTGCCCACTTATTTTTTAGACACAGCCATTTGTCCCCTTGTACTTGTGTCAGTTTCTCCCCTCCTTTTCTGTTTCCATGATCTGCTGTCTCCGTCCCTTCCTCTATCTGTTATGCCAGTATTTCTCTTTTTTACTCCGGCTGTTTCTCTCCCAGTCGGGAGGCCAGTACGAATGGTGCTATCACGGGGTATAGCCAAACTCGCATGCAGGTTTCCTTAGACACGTGACCACCACCGTAAGGACTATAAAAGCTGCGCCGGCAAACCAGAAAGTGCTCAACAAGATTTTAGGTTGTAGTTTATGTGTTGGTATTGGTTTTGAGTCTACATGAGACATCACTTCACCTCCTCTGAGAACCAGAGCACCCCCTGCGACATGCAGTTCACCTGCACGCTGCCCACACACAAACACTCTAGCTCCTCCAACAACTCCAACCACTCGCAAAATAAAAAGAGTGAGTCTCACAGCTGAGTCTCACTAGCTGACCGGGGTCCGCTAGTGACCCCTGCTTTAATTTATCAAGACTCCAGAAGGATGGAGGAATTATAATTTATAAATGAAGGATGCAGTAGTATTCCCCGCACCATAGCCAACACATTTTTAATTGCTAATACAACCCCATGTCATTTTACCATGTATGGCAAGCATGTCAGATTTTTTACTCATATTTTTTTTTACAAAATATCTCAATATAAGTCCTATTAGATGAAAAGCGTCTCTGCAGCCTTTAACAAGCCTTCCAATATGACTTTATTCAGGGTGATTAGGGTAACAAACAAATGGAAGTGATCATTTTCATCTCCTTTTTTGTTCAAGAAAAACCCAAACAAAGAAACCACTGTGGGGAGTGGCAGCCTAGTGGTTAGGGCATAGGGCTTTCAATCCTGAGATTGTGAGTTCGATCCCCCACTCCCACAGACTGCCACTCTGGCTCTCTGAGCAAGACCCTTAACCTCACACTGCTCCCCGGGCGCCTCACAATGGCAGCTCACTGCTCCCCAAGGGGATGGGTTAAATGCAGAGAAGTAATTTTTCCCTCTGGGATTATTAGAGTATATC
>NW_015151108.1:309525-348068 GCF_000732505.1 Cyprinodon variegatus
TTGTCATTTCACTTGCAAAATATTCATGATTTTATGTTGGTGTATTGCAAATCAAACACAAAAAAAACCCCAAAAAACCAAAACAAAAACACTGAAGTTTGTCGTAATCCAATAAAACCTGCGTAACCTCTGGGGGTATCGATACTTTAACAGAGCACAGTGTTATCCTTAAAATCATTTGAGAGTTTAACACTACAATCACAAACTGTATTTTTAATGCCTTCATGTCTTACCTTCTCTAAATCGTTGTTCAGCTGCTTCAGCATCACTTCTAGTTGATAGAGCCGACCCGACACGTCATTGGGCACCTCATCTCTAGAAGAACAAGGCAAACTTTAATGTATCATGCTTCAAGTAGGGTCTAATGCACATTCCTGTTAAACTGAACCTCCACTCTTTACTAATGAAGACAAAGAACATAGAATTTCTGGGCAATCATTTAAAAACCCAATAGTTATATAAACCACCACGAGGTGGCAGCGCTGGGAAGAACATGTGCTGCTTAGGTTTTGGTCGACCTACCCACTGAATGTCGGCGTGGTCCGTGGCGTCTGCGGAGTGTTAAACTGAACTGGACTGGAAGCCGGTCTCATTTCTGGAACTACGAGCTGTGGCTCGGTCAGTGAAATAAGGGAAACCGCTTTTTGAGCTGCAAATGAAGGGCAGACGTTATTTTTATATCATCTTTCAAAGATAAAAGTCAAGAAGGTCATGGTGACAGACTAAAAATAGAACAATATTAAAAAGTATGCAAGAAAACGAAAGAATACAGTGATTAAAAACAACAGCAGAGACAGATGATCATTTTTAACAGAGTAAAGCCACGGTGAAGCTGATAGCAGGTGGAGCTGACAGCAGGGGAGGAGAAAGGCTTCTCTTGCTGTTGGTTCTGTTCTGTGTCTCTCCAGGGAGGGCAGCCAGAGGAAGCAGAGCTGACGATGAACGCCTGCACCTCTTCTTTCTCCCAGGAGGATCGCCTCACAGATGCTTCACAGTGTCTTCTATAATTATTCATCCAACATTGTTGCATTTTTTCATGTATAACTATAAACTTAAATGTATTTTATTGGAATTGTTCTAACTGAACCAACATCATCTGCTGCTGCAAGCGAAATAAACAGACAACCGCTCTAGTTTCAGTTGAAGATTATCTGTTTTTTCACACATCTGGACCCAAATTACCAATTGTTAGGGAACTTTTTTACCCCTGATTCTATGTAATGGTATTAAGACTGAGAAAACGTGTTATGTTAAAAAGTTGCCAGGTTTACCTTCAAAGGCTTTAGCAGCGTTGACCAGGCTGGACCACTCCAGTCCACTGGCTGTGTCAGGGAGCGGCATTAGGCCGGGGTCCAGCCTCCTCAGAGGAGGAACTCTGTCTTTCAACTCAGTCAGGGATAACTCTGATGCAGACAGCGGCACTGAGGACAGAGGAGGGGGATGAGCTACAGGAAGAAATCAAACCTCCTGGCAGGAGGTTTCATCAGCTGTGAGACTCACTCTTTTTATTTTGCGAGTGGTTGGAGTTGTTGGAGGAGCTGGAGTGTTTGCGTGTGGGCAGCGTGCAGGTGAACAGCACGTCGCTGGGGGTGCTCTGGTTCTCAGAGGAGGCGAAGGAAGCATCTCTGCGCCCGCTGCATAGCGACTCGTCTGAAAACGTGCGCTGCAGGGTGTGTCTGGGAGGCTGGAGGAGGAAGAGTGACCGAGGTCAGCGATGTGTGAAGGAAAGAACACGAGTAGTGGTGCGGATGTGCTTCTTACCGGGTCAGATGGTGGTATCTCGCCAGGGTTGTCCATGATGATCAGTTTCTTCAGGTCGTCTTCGATGGTGCTCTTGTACGTCCGACGTGGAGATCGGAGGTCTCTCAGCGATGCTCGGAGCCGAGGCTGCCCAAACACATTCTTTGAATTTGTATCCTCCTGCCTAGTAAATAAAGGAAAGCGTGGTTTTCACGATCTGTGGCACCTTGAAACCTCTCATCATGAATAGAGCTAAAAGCTAGCAGAGTAAAGTCTTCATTTCATATAAATACAGTTTCTGATCAGAGACCGCAGCAGCGACTTACTTCTTGTTCTCGGAGCTGGAAGCTTTGGTGGATTTTGAAGATGACACGTTGGTCTCTTCTGCTCTTCTTCTGGTCTCTTCTTTGCTCTTCCCGTAGAAGGTCTTGGGCGCTGAGCTGGATAAAGGAGTGGAGCCCATTTGAGCCGAGGTGGGCGTCGTCGTAGAGGCTCTAACGGGGCGAGCTTTCTCTGCTGTTGGCATCTTGTAGCCCTGTGGTGTGAAAGCCCTTTGAAGAAAAACAGAAAATATCTTCAGACCAAAAGAAAATTCCACTGTTTTTTTAACTTGGACCTTATATATATTCTATATCTTTTCATTTATATTCCCCATGTTAGGAACTAAATCTAAAACCCTGTGTCAAACTTGTTAAGAAAACATGTCTGAATTAGAGACAAAATATGTAGGAATACTGAGAAATCCCAAAGGCTGATTGGATGAAATATTTGGTTGATTAACTCAAAGTGCACATTAGTTTTTTCTTGTAGGCGTTTTTAGGGGTGGGGGGGATTCTTATGGCTGGTGTATTTATCAGGTCTTATGTCTGTTTCTTGCTGTATTTATTTAACCAGTTACTTTCCCTTCTTTTAAACAAACATTTCCTTTGTCCGTTTCTGGAGTTTTCTTTCTTTTGTCTCTTTTTTTCCTTTGAGTTTAGTTTTTTGACCACAGTCCTTTTGACTGTCTTTACTGGCCGCTAAATGTAATGATGTTTGAGGACAAAAGAAAAAAACAGCCACAAAGTATGATACTCCCACCACCATGCTTGACTTTTGGGGACGGTGCTCTTCAGGTCATATCATGCTTCTGCTTCTAATAACAAAGGTGCTAAAACTAAAGCACTGGAAAACCTGCTCCTCTGTAAGAAAAGCTCAAATTAAATATGTTTAATCTGCACACATATTTAATGTTTTGCTGCAAAATGTGAGTTAATCAGTAAACAAAAGGTTTCAGGTTGGAGTTTAAAAAACAACAAGTGATTTCAATTAGATAAATCAAACTTTATTACTTCTTTAACTATTTAAAACCATCTGAAAAACATAATAAGTCAAACCATTCCCTCGATGCTTTAGTTTATCTAGACTCTACAGCGTTTATTTTCAGTGTTAATGAGGAGGTTAAAACAAAGAGGTCAGGGAAGACAGAGAGAGGGTGCTTAAAAGATGAATTTGTTTCTTTATTTTCTGTGTCCAGCTGACATGTTGAAGCTATGAGAATAAGACATGGATGCTGAACTTATGTTAACATATGGTATAACGTATACGTATTATAATATATATCATCTATAGAGAGGAGACACCGTCTCTTTTTTCCGCTATAAATAGAGGTGCAGTAAAAATATAATTAGAAATTATCTTTTTTTGCTCTCAACCTCTTTGCAAAGGGAACGAGAATTTTGGAAAGCTCAGAGTTGAAGTTTGGCTCTCTGTTCTCTATAATAAACACATGGAAACTGGTTTTCTTTTATTTCAAGCCACACTAGCAGCAGGAATTGCTGATGCTGGAATCTAGACTCAGTTCAGAGTGTCAGCTCCAATAATAAACACCTACTAAAGACATTTTTGGGTTTATTTATTTAACTGTATCTTAATACATAAAGAATTGAAAAAAAATTGGCTTTGTTTTTCACATTTTCAACTTTAAAGTTTTAGCTCAAAAAAAGAAAAGAGGCATTTTCTCTAAAAAGAAATAAGAAAAAGCTGTTTTTAAAATATGTAGTGCTTGTCCTCTGAACAGACTGCAGCATTAGAGCTGCTTTTAAACACGGATCGCTTTAATCCAGAATGTTAAATGACTGTAGTGGTTTATGTCGGCCAGCATTAACATCTCTAATGCTACGGATCTGATGATCATCTGGAAGTTTTACCGGCTTAGGCTGCTGTAATACGGATACACAGCGGAGGTCATGGAAAGGCAGGCGCTGGGATGAAGGTTTCAATATACAACATGAGAGCCTGACTCTTACCTGGGTTTGAAGGCGTCCGTTTTCTCAACACTGGAACCAGGAGGCGGGAAGGTCTTTGCTGGGTACCCTTTGTTCTGCTGGGCAGCGGCTGGTCTCTTTGACTCCCCCCCGTTGCTGCTCCGTCCTACTTGCAGCTCTGGAAAGCCGCTGTAGGTGGCAGAGGGATGCAGGGATTTATGCGACTGGTCTCTCATCTTGTTACCACGGTGGCTGTTGTTGTAGAGAGTGGAGGCTTCGATGCCGCTGTCACTGGAGCCCCCTTTGTTGAGAAGGTCGAGGTCAGGGTCGGTCGGGTCGCAGAGAGTTCCTCCGCCTACCCGCTCTGATCCAGGTCCGCCATCAAACCATCGTTCATCGCTGTGACTGCTGGACGCGTTACTGGACAGCGTATTGCTGCTGGAGTGGCTGGAGTACTGAGCCTCACCCTGTGGAGCACATGAGGACAACATAAAGGCAAAAAAACTCACTGAGCTAAGGAGGCCAGGAAGTCAACAGATGATCAGATAAAACCAACTGATGATGACTCTGACCTTTGAGTGTCTGTTTGGAGAGTCTTTGGCCGGGACATCATGCCTGGTTATTCTCCTCTGCCCCCCTCCGCCACCTGGTCCTCGGGACGATGATGCTGGGACATGCCAGAGGGGCTCTGAACGGAATACACGCAAACAGAGGATTACATGAATTACACTGAACGCCAATGGTTGCTAAGAGGATTAAATACTTATCGCACATTTAAACACTGACCTCCCCATCACTCAACATCACTCAAACCCCTCTCATATCCCAGTTGTAATAAAACTCCTCTGAGAAGCCTCAGCTTATAACGCTACATAACAGACATAGAGGCTTTAGATCAAAATGGCTTTTTCATTGTTCACATGCTACACTTTATTTATTCAGTCGCATCTAGACTCGTTCTATATGCTGCAGGATACCTGTGAGTTCTGATGAAATACTATGTCCTCTTTAGGGAACACACACCTAAAACAAACATACTACTCAATGCAGCGGCGCCAAGTGACTGAAATACACATTGAACAGAAGCACTATGTATGAAAAACCGTATAAACTTTAAAGTTTACCAAACCTAAAAGACAAACACAGGCAAGAAATTGACATATTTGAACAAATAAGAGCTGAGAGCATTTTAAAGGAAAGAGTAACACAGGTTTATAGTAAATAGAGGAAGCAGACATCAATGGTTTGAAATTTAAAAGTGTTTTAAAACCCTTTGTTAAGGTGTCTACAATATGTGTCTTCGGCATCTTAAAGTTTGGTGGCAGAAAACTGATCTGAGAGAATGAAGATGCAGCATTCAGACAAAACAAACAGGGAACCCGATCAACTGTTATAAATCCAAGTAAGTTAGTAAGTAAGTCATCCAATAATGGATAAATGGGCTCTTGTTGGCCTGTTACTAATATTAAAGAGGCAAAGAGTTCAACAGCGGAGAAGAGGGGCTAATGCATCTAGACTGCTTTTGACAGAATGGGAATTATTTCAGTTAAAAAAAGGAGAATTTTAAATAGCTATTAATTTTTTTTTTTTTCAATTTTCAAAACAAAACTAGTGATACACTTTTTCTTCTTTTTTTTAAAGAAACAACTAAAGGAAGAGATTAAAGTTTCGTTCAGTATGTACAGCTAAAGAAACACACTAAGAAAATGCATCCAGTTTTAGATGATGTTTTATTAACCTAATATTTGCTTTTTGAAGCTGTTGTACCTGTTTTGCATCGCTCCATCGTACTCTCCTGGCTGGTGAAGCCTGAAGAAGACTCTCCACTAGAAGTGATGTCTAGGCCGTAGTGGGGTTCATAGGGCAGCAGGGGGCGCTGCACTGATCCAAACCTAAACATATAAGAAATGTTTTTGAATGAGTGAAGATAATCAGTAATATTTAGGAAGAAGGGAACACACAGACCTAAAGACAAAAAGGAAACTATTCTTTATCAACCTTCAAAATAAATGAGTTGGATTTAATTACTGGAAGAAATTTTTTTGTGTGTTTTTAAGCCTCCTGTTGGCAGTTGAATAAACACGCTTTTCTAGTTGGGTGAGATGTTATCAACCTCCACACTGTGAGGAAGAGCCTCCCACACAACAGATCCTTCCTCTGGGAGACACTGTGTTCATTTCACTTCTTACTCCAGACATTACTCACTCCCTTCTTAAAACTGATATAATGTACCTCTAGCACGCCAAACAGATATAATGAGAAACATTTGGCATGTTCAGTCAGGAGTGATTAAGGGGAAAAACACAAAAACCCCACACATGCTTGTACGCACCTGTCGGGGGAAGGCTTGTAGCACACAAAGGAGCCTGGAGTGATTCCAGGTGAGCTCAAGACAGAGAGGGAACCCAGACCAGGGGAGGGAGAGGAGAAGCTGGCTGAGGGGTTTCTGTAGGGCGGGACTCTGTTGCCCCCTGCAGGAGACAGGATGTAGTGGTTCTCTGGGTAGCTCACAGGCCTAGAAGACAGGAGTAGTGTTTCAACATGTCATGAATATAAATATTTATCCAGTCAAGATGAGAAACCAGCTTGTTATACACTTTAACAGTGTGTGGTGTGAAACAACTAAAAGACCATACCTATTGAGCTAAATGACAGTGTTTTCTTTTCAGAGGTTAAACAGAATACAAGTTTCAGATAGTTATATTGGACTAATGTTTAAGACATCAATCACTACAAAAAAACATCAACGTAATCCTTGTGCTTTGCCCTTGAAATCCATTTGTGCAAAAAAGGATTTGGGATTTTACAAAATGAGGGTAAAGCATCCCTTTAAAGGGAAACTGACTGCAAAGTGACAGTTATCAGTTTGTTAAAAAGAATAGGTTTAAACACAATTTCACGATAGTACAAGGTAGTATTTTTACTATTTCATGTTGTTCTGTTGTAACATTGTTAATGACAAGCATCGTTATACGGCTCACTGCTTAAATGTCAAGTAATTAAGGATAAAACGATCAAAACGTCAAAAAATGAATAATAAAACACTAGCAGACTAAAGATAGTTTTAACTTTTAGGAGCAGAATTCACCCGACACAAACACCCAATATGAACCGTATTTGGGACTGGATTATGAAGCTAATGATGCGATTTTGAAGTATTGAGGTCAGGATTTTCTTCAAGGTATCTATCTGCCTAAGCTATCCTCTGTAAGTGTTTTAATATCTGTGGTGGCAGAGGAACACAAAACGAAACATTAAAAGCATGATGAATAAAGTATGAACTGTGTTGCCTAAAAAAATCCTACTGAGACCAAACATCTTCTCCAGCAGACTGTGACAGTCAGCAGAACCAAGGAGTACAGAGACACTGGCTGCTGTTTTTAGCAACATTTAGGCTTCCTAAGCAAATGTATTATTAAACAGAGATTTATTAGTAGGACATCTGCAGCAGTATGATAAAGATCAGTCAACAATGTGTGGTGCCGTTGTCAATGATGGACTGGCCTTGCATGGATAAGTGTGGATGGATGCTTAAGACTTTAATAACGATAGAGATGGTAAAGACTGTATATGGAATTATAAACGGTTTTTGATATTTTACAGTCTATGATGAAATCAATAACAATTCAGCATCTATAACTAGGCGTATGTATCATTGCTCTTTTTTTCCAATGTACCCGACTCCTGCTGTATGGAGGACCGATTCTGCCATAATTAAAGTCCTGATCAGAGGGAATTTAAATGTAAAAGTCTGAGGTTAAAATAACATTTGCAACACATTAACCTGCAGTTTACCTCTTGGAGCTGAGGTGCTGTGGCTCTCTGTAAGGAACTGGCATCATGGGCTTGTGTGAGCGGGGCAGTTGAGCAAGCGGGGGGCCCAACCAGCGCTGTGGGTTGGGAGTGCTGAGGAGCCCACGAGGAATAGGTGAGCTCTCCCATCGGCAGGTTTGGCGAGGAGCTCTGTACCCGGCTGCCAGGGGCTCGGGGTCAGGTTTCTGCTCCATGGTCTTCATCTCGTACTCCTCTGTGCACCCTCTAAAGATGGAAAGAGAAATATTTGAATATAGATCATCCAAAGAAAAACCATGCCCAAACACCATGTTCATCTCATCAGTTCAGAAGTGAGTCAGCAGAAAGCAGGGCATGAACACTGCTACTTCCTCTCTGAACCAGAAATACAGATTTGGTAGCAAGTTCAGTGTGTGAAAGCTACTCACTACATCCACTCTCAATGCTCTACATTACACTTCATCAGGCACAGGCTCACTAATGAGCTCCAATGAGACCAACATCCTGAGAAAAAGCTGATTAATGACAGCAAAAAATATCCACCTTTACCACAGGAAGACTAAGGTCAATCCCCTTTGTGAGAACGTATTTTAAAAAGGATTTCCTCTTACTCCATCTAGGAGTTCTTTAGTGAAAAGCTATGTAAATACAGAAGACACTCCATAAAGATATAACAATTTTCAAATAATTTCTAAAAAACCTTTAAGTTCCATTAGGAGGAATTTCAAAAAATGAATGGGTGAAAATCATCTGCCATTTATTCTCATCAATAATGAAATCCGTGACAAAGCTCCTGGCTGGGGGTGTTCTCTTATTTAACATCTTATTAAACATAACAGATTTCAAATGTAAGTCCACGCCTCATCATTTCACAAAGATAGAGAAGGCTATTAGAGGAGGACGGCAGTGATTAACCATGGTGATAAACTGGCATTTAAGAGGAGATGAATGGAAATGAGTGAGATGGTTGATGATTAGAGACACTGAATGAATAAAATGAATAAAAGGCTGAAAAGTTATGGCTTCAAAGTGATGTTCATTGACTTTTAATACTGAAATATTTCCAGTGGTGCTTCAAATCGACATACTCTAAACTCATTTAGGATAAATGAATTGAGGTTTGCTTTGATGGTATCTTGGGCTGTCAAGCCAGCTATGTTACTGGCGACTGATGTAAACTATTTAATTTAATACATCAATATTTCCAGTCCACAGTATTAGGTTTTCCATTGCAGTATGTAAGGAGAGGCTCCTGGCTGAAACATGCAGCTTTAGGTGTTTCTGTGTACGCAAGCAGCATTCATCTGTCATAGATCAGCTCCTTCTGAGCTTAAGTCGAAAAACAAATATGGTGGATAAAGAGTCTGACTCACCATTAAAAAAACAAAAATTAAGCTCACTGAAGCCAAAACCTAAAAGGGAATAAAATATCTATTTAACTTTAGGTTGGGTGATGATAAAAGAAGGGGTTTCCCCATAAATCAATAGGGCACCATTCAAGACGAACAGCTGAAGAGCAGGCAGTGAAGGTAGAGCCACCCCTAGTTTTCTTTTAAAGCTGCAAAATGCTCTTTGTGAAGTTAGATAAACTGTGTGTCTGCCTTTTTAGCTTTAAACAAATATTTAACGTGGGTTTGAACTAGGGCTGGGCAATATGATCGCAATTTAACAAAACAGAATTTTTCACTTGCAGACCCTCAATTTTGGTTACATTACATTTAACATGAATAAGAAAAACATTTTTCACTCCAGGCCCTTAGGTGGCAGTAATGGTGTGTTTGCAGCCACACAGAAGGGAAGACAGAGTAGTCGCTATCAGAAGGTTACAGTAAAGTTTGGTTCTGGACAAGAAAGATTTTAAGATCATGGAAAAAAATGAAACATCTACATGCTTGTAGCTAATGCAAAGGTTAATCTAAATAAAAATCACAATTGCAATATTGGCTGTAAATAACTGCAATTTAGATTTTGGGCACAATGGTTCTGTCCCACTTAGTATGGAGGACCAATCCTGCCATATTTAAAAATAAATAAAGAAATAAATGACTAAAAAAAAACTAAAAAAGAATAAAAGTGCAGAAATAAAACAGAACAGTTAAAATAAAATGTTATGTAGGCTATATGTATAATTATATCAATATAATTGATCAATTTCTAAATATGTATCTATTTTCTATCAGTTTGTTGCATTTAATGGCTGACTAATTTTAAACATCTTTTCACTAGCGATTTGTAAATATAGTATCGATTTATTTCATCATTTATTTAAGTATTTTTAATTATGGCAGGATTGGTCCCCCATACATTTATACAGTAACTATCTGCATGTTTTAATGAGTAGATTCATGAAGCAGAACTAAGGAATTTACCTCTTTTCAAAACATTAATTTGTTTAGATAATGTTAATAAATCGATTTAAACCAATTAAAACACATCAATTATCCACATTCATTATTTAGTTGATAAATTATTGTCTAGATTTATCAAATTTATCTATTAATCAGAGAAAACTCATGTGATAGCCCTGATACCATGACTGTAGAGTGTTAAAACCGAAAAGAGGCAATACCATTATTCAGTCCTGTTTAATTTAAATCTTAACAACCTAGTGAATAATCATGTAATCGCTTAAGGATGTAAAAAAACACATTCATCAACAAAACTGCAGGTTTCCAGGTACAAAAAACCGCCACAAATCGATGTCCATGAAGGCAACTTGTTCCAAGACCATTTAAATCAATAAAGGAAAACCTGCTGCTGTGACCGTTTTGGATGCAGATTAGCTGCACAGACTCCATGCATACACACACGAGGAGAATACCAACCTCAGAGAGAGCAGAGCCTACATCTGTCAGCATTCAGTTCGCGCATCACATTAGCAGAGGTGACTGGAGCGCAGACACATCCGCTATCAGACCCACGCCTTTTTCCTGCTGCATCTATCCATCGGGAGGCTTCGCACGCGGAGACAGATCAGCAAAGACAGACCCTTCCAACTTTCGCCTCTCTCTTCTCCTCTCGCCTCCACCCACTCCTCTTACTCTCTGTGGTGCTGAGACACGTCCCTCTCGTCGGGGTGCTCCTCCCAGCCTTTTTCTCCTGCTATCACTCAGCCCCTCCCTTTTTATTTTCCTTTCTTTTCATTTACACAAGCCATACATTTTTAATTAATCGCTTCCGCTCTTTTATTTGCTTTTCCCTCATTTTGGTGGTCCCCCCTCCCTCTTCATAGCAGATGCCAAGCTGTAATTTCATGCAATCTGCTCGCCTGGCACACAGCAGCCGACGAGTCAGGGAGGAAGAGCGAAATGCAAAGACTCTAATTACCGGCTGCTCCAAGGCCACAGCTCAGCGTTTCTATGCGTTGCTGTGTGCTGAGGGTTTAACTTGGAGTAATTAAACTGCCTGCAACATAAAAGGAATCTAACCAGTGTGATCACACAGTCTACCATGAACACTGTTTTCAAGGAGTTCTGATGCTCAGAAACACACACAGCATGGTTGAACCACAGCAGCATCTAATAATGCCTCTTTATTCAGGCTCACTCAAGACCTTGAGCACAGATGAAAAGATAAAAAAGGGTGTAGCAGCGAAGAATTTCTAAGGAGAAGGAACAGAACCAGATGAGATTAGCAGATAATTCCAGAAGAGGAGACAAAGAGAGAGAGATTTAGCTAATTCCTGTTAAACAAATGCTTGTCTTTTTGTCTCCATGCCTGGTTTCACTTGTTTCCACTCCAGCTACACGTTGCTGTCTCTCTCCGTTAGCTCGCTTCCTCTTTTCACACACTCCCACACAAAATCCTCTCAGAACACTGGAGTCTGGCCACTACCTCACCAAGTCTTTTGTTTGTTGGACTGGAGAGCATCCTGTGCTCATCGTAGCTCGCTGCTATTCTTCCACTACAGCACACTTTCACACAGCTTTCTCTCCTGCCTTCCCCCCCAAGCACCTTATAAGCAAATGACTCACAAAGTCAGCCTTGCATGGATTCAATTCCTAACTGTACACACCTGCGAGGTTTGCCTTCTTCATATGGAGGAATGATGACCACTTTGACAGTGACCGATGTCCTCAGCAGGTCAATCATCTGCTCGTGAGTGAGCGTCACGGCGGCAACCTTGCAGATCTCCACCAGTCGACTGCCCTGCCTCAGTCCCGCCTGCCAGGCAAACCCATACTCCTCCACCTGCACAAAAAAAAATCTCAAGTTATGCACCGCCAAGCGTGTCTGTAAGCTGTAATCCGGTATGATGGTTCTGCTGATCTGATGGTACCTCAGCCACGGTACCGTCCAGGCGAACATGAAAGCCAAGCTGTCCCAGCCCGTTTCTTCTCAGCGTCATATCCACAGTCTCACATCCTACTGTCAACGACTGTTCAGAGAGAAGGAACCAGGATTATACTTAGAAATTTTTCAAGAAAACTTCAACACGGATAAATGAATCAATAACAAAAACTCCAGTCTGGGGAGATCAGGACTCTCTATGTATATTAACTCGTTTTCAATTAGGAATTAGGAACTATCCAGATGATAGCAATACATTTTAATATTACAATCTTTTTATTGAAAAACATCAAACAATAAAACAATATGAACTAAAACTCGCACAAAAGTTGGGAAATTGGGGCTAAGTGACCACTAAACCCCTAATCATTAGATATCACCAAGATATCAGCAAATGTCTGGAGGTGGATGAATAACAGTTTGATGTCAATCAGACATGTGAAAATGCAACCTTTTTCTATTCAGTGATGCACCATACTTAAAAAAAAAAAAAAAAAAACCCTCCGGACCACACTAAGAAAACAAAGTCTTTGGTGAGGATACTGTTGCAAAGAAAAAAAGACTCAGACATTTAGTATCAGAGATTTGTTTAAACGAAGGAAGAGGAAGCATGGAGATGGAATAAGCTGGATAAAGGGAATAATGTTCTTCATAAGAATGTCTCATTATTTCAGACAGCAACATCAGAGATAGAGATGAAGATGTTTGCAGTCCTGGGTAAAAAGTATAGTTCAGGTAAGGCTTTACATTCTCTAAGGAATACAAAAAAGATAATCATTCATAAGTTATCCAGACTCACTAATGGCTTAAAAGTCTTAGATATGTAATCATTTTTCTTTTAGAAAGACCCTGGTGTACAATTTATTCACTCTTAAGACAGTTAAAAGTTGGTGGCTTCCTTTATATCAATACACAATAACAGCAGGAAGGAAAAAACACTTGAAATGTTGCTAAATATAGTTCTTGATGAGAAAACTGGTGCATCTCTAGATGTTCTGAAGGGGAATAACACTGAATGCCGTTTAATAAAGTTTCACAGGTTTCCAGGTGAATATAAACAGATTTTAAAAATACCGGAACAACCACACTACCTTACAAATGAAAACCGCTAGAGTGCTGGTCAAGTATGAAATATCTGAGATGGTAATGACTGGTTAAATTTAAACAGTTCAACTAGTTTTCCCAGGGGAACTACAATAACAAGGCTTCTAAAAAGTCCTCCTAACCTCAAATTGTAATTAGTTAGCATGGGTCTGACAACACACAAATTCTTAAAGAGCTCATCAGATTTTTTTTGTTTTGTTTTTTACCCAAAAGGTTCCTACAGGTAAAATCTAATCTTATCAGTGATCTTCTCAAAAAATGCTTTTCTAAATAACTTTGAGAAATCACTAAGTTTTGGTTTCAGCCAAATTTCTTATTAGAAATAGAAAAGCTTATATAAATAGCGTTTGGTTTAACTGTACAGATTGCTTTAAAGCAGCAGCTTGATGTAAGCCTCCTTTATACACTCCATGGATAGCTTCCAGTATCCTGTTTGAAAATTCATGTGTTAAAGTACCAGGAATCACCAAGACTGGATCACAATTGGGGAGACAAGTTTCCTTGTTAACAGAAGTGGACTCACAGGAGGTAGAAAAAAACCTGTTCAAATTACACGTTCAAGCTTGACCAGATTTTGCAGCAACTACATCAAACCAAATAATGTTTTCAAAACAGAAGTTTGAGATTATATTATGCTGAGAGTTTAATTTGCTGCTACTGCAAAAGTAAAAATTGGTGGAACAGAGAAGATCAGAACTACCTCAAAATTCCTCTTCTTCACCTCATTTCAACAATAGTTAAACCTATGAGAACATCTTTAAGCCAATATTTCCACATAGGTCACTGCTCTCTACATCGTGGTGTTTGGCAGCTACTATCCTCTCACCTTTAACCTCTGCACCATCTCCCTGACGTCCTGCGTGGATCCTTCTGGTACTCTCACAGCTATGTGCTCCCCTCTTCCATAGAAGATCTTTAGCGCCAGCCTCTCTGGAGTCCAGCCAATCACATCCATGCAGAAACAGTTAAACACCAGCTCTTTGGTGGAGCAGTCAACGAGGACCACGTATTCGGACGATATACCCAGAGCACAGGGAAGCTCTGCAGCTCCTCCGCTGAAGTCCTGGGCCAGGACTCTCCAGGCGACGGCCCCGGCTGCTTCCAGCTCCGCGCCTTCTCTTGCTTTCGTGCGCTCGCGTTTCTTTGATGCAAGGGAGATGAGATTGTTCAGTTTTCCAGTTGTGTCCAGGGGCGTGCTGCTGACGTAGTTCTCTGCCAGGTCCCGAAGGTACTCCTGCCGCGTTCGTGTCGCCATTGTGTGGAACTTATCCGACTTGTGTGCAGCGTTTTCAGCATTGATAATTTTGGCTAAGAGGAAGTTACGAAAGTTCTCGGGGTCACGAAAGCTGACTCCGCTGGGGATGGGTGGTCCAAAAGGGGGAACATCCTCCATCCGTGTTACAGCAACACTGAGACAAAAAAAGCAGGATTTGTGGAGTTTAATTTAATGAAAAATATAAAGTGGAAGACTATTAGTAAGCTGTTAATGCCTACCTGTAGTAGGTGCTCTCTGAGCAGGGGTTGTGGACCCGAACAATAACAAAGACATGCTGGAAATGGGACCTGATGTTTTGAGGGGTGAAAGGCAGCGCCCCGGGCTCTTGGAAGATTATGGTGACGATGTCATTACCTATGTGTCTCTTCCTCAGGAGCTGGGGAAAAGCAAAAACACAAGATATAAAAACTGAGCAGACTCTGTGACATAGTAATGTAAATTGGGCCGCTCACTATCGGACCCAAAACGACAGCTCTTTATGTAATTTGTTTATCTGCCTCCTGTGTGGGTTTATTTGTGTCTGTGTGTTCATGTAGGAAACATGGCCCACAGTCCAGGCTGAGGTTGTGATGTGGAGCCCGCCAGCCTTCTTTTCAGTTCCACACAGAAGTGTGAAAGTACCAATTATGTAATGCAGTCAACAGGAGCATCATTTAGTGATGCTGATACCAGATACAACATCTGCAGTCCACTTTTCTACGCTAATATTAAGCAACTCCAGTTTGCTTTGTTTTGATCCACTCTCTCACATATTGATTTGGATTTATATTTGTAATTAGTAGTAGATTTTAAGGATTGTTCAGTTAGTGTTTCCAAAAGACAGAGATTCTGCTTTTTTGAGTTGCATAACATTAATAAAGAAAAAAGATGACCCAATATTAGTAAGCATCAATTTATTTAAAATTATCAACAATCTATAAATCGTTCTTCAATATTTTAAGCGATGATGCATATCTAAACCCCACCTATGAAGGTCTAGAAAGATGAGTAACTATCACAAAAAAAGACAAAGGAGCTTTCTCAGGAGCTCTGTGAGGAAATGGTTTGATCAAACCTTAGGATTTCCCCCATAAATGTACATTCCAGTGGACCTATGACCTTCCTAAAGAACTAATGCAGTAGGAAACCTGTCTGGCTATGTTAGTAAGTTAGTAAACAACATTTAGTCAGGATAGGAGAGAAATCGCAAACAATATACTCGGAGGATCACCTGACGAAATAAGTGCTTCATGAGGAATTTAGATAAGGCTACAGAGTTTGAGGAGGCACTTTTTGGACTGATGAATCTAACCCAGAGGTTCAAACAGTAGTTATAGTGTTAAAATGGTCATGTTGATGTCCAGAAGAAAACAATACCTATGGCCAAACATAAAGGTGACTTAATGATGAGGCAGGGCAGGAACATGCAGTTCTGATCAATCTTATAGCATTGAGGACTCCAAGGGGTGCCTGTCTCTTTTAAGTAGAATATGTGATTACAAATTAAACCTGCTGCTGACTAACTAATCATAGCTGATCATTTATACCGCAAAGAGAAAATAAAACAAAACTAACAACTAGGTCATCCAACGTTTGGTTGAGGAAGAAGTGTTTGGATTATTTTAGAGACACCATATCAATTATAAGATTTTAGTCAGACTGCAAGTCAGAATTTGTAACATGGAAGCCATCTAACATCTTTTAGGTAAAGACTTTGTCACATGATGAATGGACAAATATTCCCAAAAATGGTTACAGTCAAGTCAGCACTTATCAAGAGCGTGTATTTGTAGTTAGGAAATATGCAGCTTTACTGTCTAGTATCTATAAAGCACTGCAGATGGGGGTTGAATTATCCTGCTCATATAATCAAAAAGCACATTTCAAGGAGTGTCATTTTTCACGCCTTTACTTTTTAAGTCAGTTTCTGATGACAGAAACATAAATATTTTTTTTTTCAGCTTTCAACAACACCACTGTATATCTGTTGAGTTGAAGGGTTGGATGTGTTGGACTGCAGCTCTATTTGATGTATAATAATTCTACAGTGCTAGAATTTTTTGCTGTTCTTTGTTTTGCTGCTTTTAAACCATAATCCATGTTGCTGGGTTACCGATTCCACTGTGATTATGTTTGTAGTTAGATGCTGCCACCTAGTGGTTCACTTATGTATGTAAACCCACATTCTGTTGAAGCCTTCATCCCTGCAGATGGGGTTATTGTGCAGTTTATCAAGCTTCACATTCTGATTAAAGGTATTACCATGACACACTATAAAAAGTTCTAACCATCCTGAACATCTACAGGGTAGCATAGATGAATGACTATCTGAAAACAACTGACAACAACCAGAATTATTAAATGTTTTGTAGCTTGTACCGTTTTTTATGTCTTTATTAAGTTTAATAATATAAGAATATTATTGACATTATCTTTAAGATCTCCTTCTCCAACTAAAACATGGTAGTGTTGTGTAACATCGTGTTTACCTAAAGCTTTTTGGATAAAGGATGTCTCTGAGGTCTGGCAACAATTCAAATGAATATTTCCTATAACAGTGTTTGAACATTTAGATTATAATTAACGTTTTGCTTTAGGCAATACTTGAAATGACTAAGTTCTGAAGTTTTAATTCAAAGTTTATTTTTTATTATCTTTAATTGCAGTTCTTGTAGCTCCACCAGAAATCTATTCCCCCCCCCTTCCAGAAAGTTATATCACGTGCCAAAGACGTGTAAAATATATATGATGAGAAATGGGACTTCTAAAGCTACATTTCAACATTGCTCCAAAATTAGAGGAAAGATTTTAAAATGAAAATGCTGTAAAAAAGGATTTTAAGCAAAATAAAAACAACAACAAAAAGAAGAAAAATAACTTGAAAAGAGATTTAAACTTCAAAAATATTTGACAGGACAAAAAGTTGAAAGCTAAATTACTGATTTATTTATTTTTCTTCTAATTTCTTTTAATTCACATTTTTAATATACAAATAAATGTAAAAAATAAAATAAACTATGTTATGGGGATGCCCTGATCTAACGATATATCAGCTTTTGGTTTAATTGTACAGACTGTGGCTTTAAAAACTCACTAATACTGATATTGACCCAATACTGGGGCAGCAACTAATGATTATTTTGCAAATCAATAAATTTGTCAATTATTTTTTGAATAATCGATTAATAATCAGATAGCCAAAGGTTCCTTAAAGAAGATTTTTTACGAAATGAAACCAAGGGAAAATAAAACTTTTTCACTTGAGGAGTTCTGGATATTGGAGCATATTGACAGTCGATTTTATTTTTTTTTTTATCTTAAATGCAAAATGCTTACATATCTGTTTTTACAATTTGGTAAAATTACTGCACTAAGTGAGCTAAAGGCTTGTTTAATAGTATCTATACACTAGTTAACAATTAATTGATTAATAAATTAGTTGACAATTATTTCAATAATCGATTAATCACCATTATTCCAATGAATTGTTTGAGCCCTACCCAAGATGATTTCTGCATGAATCGCACACATTATAAATACTTATCTTTTGGTGTGGAAAGATAGAACATCTTTGGACTAGTAATATTACTCAAGAGAACAACATTCAACAACATTAGATATAAGACAAACTGACCCATTTATTATTCACCAATGGGTTACATAAATGTTAGGTTTTATTAATATGCAGATAGAGATCAGGTCCAGGTCATTATAATCCATTATTAGTTTTTTTCCTGATATCAATATTGGACTGGGACATCCATAAAAATGAAAAAAGAAGAATGTAACATTAAAACATTTTAAAGTGAAAAAAAAGACTAGGAACTAAGAAAGTAAAAAACTACTAATAGATTTGTGTCAACATTTTATACAGAACTAAATTAGTTTTAAATTGGTATTTTTTTTTTTAAAGAGGCTGAAAGCTTTAGCAGTGCTAATTTATCCCCTTACAAAGACCCACATGGGTAAAAATCTACAGTGTTGCTCTAACATTAACTCAAAATTTGGCTTCTTATCTCTTCTTCAATTGTTCACAGCAGTTAACAAAAAAACATTTTCGCAAAAAAATCGCTTTGTTAAAGCAGAAGTTTTACAACCACAAAAATATCAACATACAAATGAAATATTGGCCTCATCACAAAACCCTGAGGAACCCCCTATAAATTCACTGTCACTATTAATCTGTATTATGCAATTCTGTGTGTTATAGTAATATTCATATTTACTTTTTTTAAGGTCTATTTAATCGAGACACTTCTTACAGTAAACTCCAGTTTTCTATGCAAAATAAGTTTGATATTTCTTTCAGGCTCATATGTGATTCCAGTAATTTTGCTGAATTTTAAACTTCAACTCCTTGTAATAATGTACACAAAGCCTAAGAATGGTTATTAATATGTTAGTCAGTAATTAATTAATAAAAACAAACATATACATGCCCATGGCGAAGTGAATTACTAAATGTTTTATTAAAAAGTTACACATAGTCTGATTCAGCAGCAAAGCTTTAGGGTGCAACTAAAGAGATAATAAGAGACTTTGGACAGCCAAGACATACAGCATCTAAGGCAGAAAACTGAGCTGATTAAATTAAAACCTATTGCCAAATACAAACTCCCATATAGAGGTAGCTTTTACTGTAAAAACATTAGAAACAATATGTTAGGATAGAAAAGCTTAAGTGAAAAGGAAAAAAAAAAAACCTATACTTACAACTACATACTAGTGAACCCCACCCAGCAGTGTGCCAGTTAAAGACAGAAAAACAGAGCGGACAGAAAAGCCACAAAGGCAAAGAGAGCAGAGACTATAAAAACACAAAAAGCTACATGAAAGAAAGAAAAACAACCCAAAGTGAAAGAAGAAGTAGTCACAAGTTAAAACATAGATTTTTGGTTTTATAAGTCGGAGTAAAAAGAGATGTTTGAACTCACAACCACAGACATGCTTTGAAAAGCTCTGGACAGCTACAAAGGGAAGTGTTTTTTTCCCTTTTTCATATACTCCGCCGTGTTCAACCAGTTGCAAAGCACACAGCCTCAGGCAGCTTTGGCTGTTAATGAGCTTTTACCTGCTGAGGGTTGTTGGGCATGTACGGCAGCATGGTGGACACGTGGAACATCACCTCATAGCCCTGGTAGGTGGTGTAAAGGGAGTGGGTGCCTGTTGAGTCGGCTGAGGAGAGAGGAAAAAGAAAGATGTTTATATTTAACATCAAATGTAGATCACAGCTGTGAGCTTTTGGGTTAAGCAGACATGTTTCCAAGAGTCCACTGAGGAATAAAATCCTCTCCTGTCATTTTGGTTACTGGTCTACAGCAGCATTTCAACAAGTCTAATGATCATCAGAAAGTTTATCTATTTTGATAGTTGAACTGAGAAAAGTGAAACTCATAAAGATTCACAGAGTGATTTATGGCTTAAAGTTAAAGAAAACCCAAAATTCAGTTACCCAATATAGAATGTTTTACACAATCATGATCAAGACTGCTGACTCGAGAGTTCTCCACCACACAGTGACTACCATGTAAGAACTTTACTGTAAAGCACACTGGCTTTTTAGAGCCTGCCATAACTTAGAATATTAATGTCAATTTGCATGGGAGGAAAAACTGTCACGTAAAAACAGATTTAAAGGAACAGATGCAGCTTTCAGAGAACTGAAGAAAAGCCGATTTCAGAATTTAGTGAATATCTACAAAAATCCGGAGCCACTGAGTACAGCCGCTCCTACAAATAGACACAATGTCTAAAGCACCTCACGGTGGATTAGGAGAAAAAGAACTGAACTGTTGTTTAAGAGGCCAAAGTCATTTTAATTTGGATCCTATTTAATCTGGTTATCAAGAAGTGCAGAGGCACAGAACCATGTTGTTTGGGGTCTAGTCTGAAGTTTCCCTAGCTAGTGATGGTTCGAAAACCAAATCACCTGCTGATGTTGGTCCAAAGTTCAGAGTAAGCACAGTCAGGGACCAGCAAACTTTAGATAACCTTATTCTTCCCTCTAGTGACAAACCTTATAAGAAATGCTGATATCATTGGCACTTTTCCACAAAAAAAGAATAATCTTTAATATTCCTGCTGTCTCTCTGCTTGATGGCCAATCTATGAGGTATGGCCAAGAGGATGATGGGAGACTCCAGACCCAACCATACAGAAGGCTTCCATTACAGCTCAGTGGTTGAAAATTTGTGCTAAAAATTAATAATTACATTTTCTAATTCTTAGAGAAACAGATTTTTTGACTAAATTAACAGAAAAAACCCTTAAACTTACACTGTGTAGATACATTTTCTATGGGATTCACTTTTTGAAATAAACTGAAATATGAAAAAACTTCCAACCCTATTCGACTGTAAAACGGTCTTTCTTTGCTGTCTGGTGGTAATGTAGGACTATATCTATTACAGTAAAGAGATAACTCTCACTCTTGGTGTCGAGCTGTGCAGCGTATTTTGAGAACCCTTTGAGGAGCACCTGCTCCCCCAACAGATCCAGGAAGGCAGAGAAGGCAGGCGACGCCTCTTCATTGTTGTACATCTCCTCCTCTGTGCTTTGGCCCGCACGACACAGAAGAACACCCACCTTGTGCTTCTGACTCAGCTGCAACATGCATGGACACACAGGACAAAGACAGGCAGATGAAATGGTGTACATCAGTTTGAACCTTTAGAGCTTTAACCCAGCTGTAATGTGTATTTATTTATGGACATCCATTGCTCACACACACAGTTTCTCTGTTGCATAAGCCACCTACACAAACACCAAACCAAGTGCTGGCAAAATACCGCAGACTTGCACTTAACTCGCTAGGAAATGACAGTGAGATAACATGACCAAACATTAACATTTTAATGGCTGTACAGTCGTACCAACACATGACAAACCTGCTTCTCCACAGCTTTCAACGCCCACATTTTGTACTTTGCTCCAACATTTACTCTCACTATCTGACCACACTGTATGTCACCGCATTGACCAATGCTGTATCTGGTTGGCATTTATTTTAGCTACCTGATATGTGCAGAAAAATAGCAGCAATGGAACATTTAACCTGCATGAAATTCAGACAGAGTAGCATTAAACTCACCCCTTGTTCATCCAGTTTAAGGAGCTGTTCTGTAACTTTGGCTGTGCTGAGCGCCAGCCTCAGACAGGACACATTGAGCTCAGGGACGACCTGTTCCAGGACCTCTTTGAGGGGAAGACCTCGAACAGTGCCGTGCTTTCCTGTAGATGCCACAGCGTCTTCCAAGATTGAGCCTCGCAGGGTCACAAGCTGCAATTGGAGGGAAAGAAAGTGATGATGAGCAGAATGAAGAGAATAAATATTTCTCTTAAAGGTATTTTATTCAGAATTTATGTGGGGGGTGGGTGTTTTTTTTTTTAAAGCTTTTTAGTCTTTAGCAATATAAATATCTAGGATAGCTCAAGTTTTTTCAAACTGTAAGAGGTCATACTCTTCCAACTTTTCAGGACTATTAGGACTTCATGGCTAATCTCTAAGGGAAAACCTGTGGAGGGCAGTCTTGCCTCAGATTTGCCACAGTCAACAATACTTCCCAGCCTTTATGAAGATCACAGCATTTAGCAAATGATTAGATGTCGCTTTGAGATCACATTTAATACGATCAAATCTATTAGCTCATTCAGGTCACTTTAGAAGCTCCTTTTTACGGTTTCATAATCTTATGTAGAAACATTCAAATGATGCCATTAGTAAAAAAACAACTTCTCTTACAAACCACAGACACCTTCACATAACAACTGGACTTTTACTGAGTTAAAATGACATACACTATCCTTACTGAAGGTGCACTCAAAAGGTGTATTTAAGTGTACTCAAAATGGGGCAGAATAAATGTACAGCTCACCTCAGACTTATTTTAAAAACTGCTTTTCAAAGGAATGATGCACTCCTTTAAGTTGGTCCAGCACATAAAATCCTAACAAGATACATTGAGGTTTTTGATTATAACATAAAACCTGAAAATATTTAAGAGTCTGAAATGCAAGATATGTGAATAATAGTAAAAAATAGTTCCATCAAAGCGAGGAGTAATATCCATCTCCTATTGTTAAGCAAAGAGCTGTATAGCCACAGTGTACCTTCTCCTGCTGAGGGGTAATTAACTTCCTTAATAGGAGGGAGACGAACGCTGTACTGAGTAGGTAGAGCCACAAGGAGGGGGCTGATCTCTTCTGGATTCATTAACAATGCATAACACGAGTTGGCGGGGGCCAGAGACAGACAGCTAAACCTCAGAGACTGGATCTGCCGCAGAGATATGAAACCTGATTGACAAGCAGCTGAAGTTATGTAGTTTTTGTTTCAGCTCTTCAGCCGCTGAGTGATGGCAGAGAGAGTGGCCTGCTGAGCTGGAATATCAGAGGGGGAGTTGATTAAGGAAACAGTGAGGGGAGGCCGAGAGAAGGAGGGCACAGAGAGCAAATCTCTTCACCTTGCTGTGTCAGCACTGCCGCACAGAATTAAACGACATACTTATGAGCGGAAGGATATTTGAGAGGCTCTGCGGCTTGAGTGGGACAAAGTAAATTCAGAAATCAATGTCTTTTTTTCCCCTGTGTGGGAACAGCAGGCCTGGTTCTGTTAGCTTAGCTCTGTGTGCTTGAACAGAGAGGCTCTATTGTTGTAATGGGGCTAAGCGATGAAGCCAGGCATCCATGTAATCCAGCTAAAGACAACATCACACCAACCACAGCGAAGACTAGACTTTAGACATAAATACAATGAACAGGGAGAGGGGTTAAAAACAGTAATCTGACTTAAAGGACTTCATGGAGCTGTTCTTTGTGTTTCAGAAATGGTAACTTAATGGGAGACTTCCCTCACTGTCATTTAATCTTAGTATAAATTCAACTATTCTGTGAAGCTTTTCCGCAACGTTTTTCCCCTTTATCGTCCTGATTTTTGCTGAGGGGCTGCTTTTATTTGAATGGTCGAATCATGGAAAAACACTTTTAGAGGCTCCAAGAGACTTGAGAATGGGAATAGCGTTCACTTTTATGAAGGGCAATGTACAGCCACAGCTGTATATGTATGTGTTAGAATGGCCTAATCAAAGTTCAGACCAACATGCATAAAAAAACCTAAAAAAGGAAGCAAAGAGAGGCTTTCTATAATCTCTCTGACTGAGCCTGAACTTCTTTCTCTGCTAACAAGAATATAGAAACATTTTAGCCTTTGCTTCAGACATGGAAAGCTGCTGGTGATCGATATAACAATTTGTAAACACTATGGATAGTGACATCACAAACTATTTCCTCAACAGAGGAAACAAAAACAAACACATATTCTCCCTCACAGTCTGTTTGGTTTATCATAAAAATCCCAGTAAATGTCCTGTTGTTTTTGGTTTAATGTGATAAGATGAAGATCTTCCAGGGGTACTCGTGCTCATTCATGGCACTAAATATCCTCCATGGAAGCCAAACAAAGTTGTCATTGAAGCCTTGCCAAATGCTCCAGACACAGCAGATAGTGTTTAGTTTGGCTTTTATGTGCACAGACTGAACAGGTGGAATGTTCCCAGAGGCTGGGTAGAGACGGGGATTGAGTTAATGGCTGAGAGAAGAAAAACTAAAGGTAATATTCAAGGCAGAGAGGAGATGGAAACATAGGCAAGGGCATTATTTGGAGGCATTCCAGAACTGTCATTCAGAAATCCTCAGTAACACAAACAGCACAGGAAGCATACCTCACTGGTCCTGACGATGATGCGGTACTGGTACTGGTCTTTCACGTCTTTGGTGTCCTCAAATTTCTCCCTGCGAATGCTCACGGCCACAGGACCCAGCTTATCATCCGTTCCAAAGTAGTTTGAGTGCTCTGTTGAAGGACAGAGTTAAGCAAGGTTACAGTTTGTGCGGAGGGTAAGTATTCATCTGTTTACGCCTGAACACAAGCTTCTGTTATGTCTATGCCTGCAACAACACAGGAGGTATCGGTACAAAAAAAAACAACTCCTTACAACGGATCATAAAAGTCAATTGGTATTTGTTTTCCACAGTTTCTACTGTAGGACCTAAAACAAAAGGAAATATTAATTAACATAAGCGTTCTTTAACCTTTTTGAGGTTATACAAAGCGGGAGGGAATGTGTTGAGCCAAATAAAGGGCAGAGACCATCTTACATTAATTTTGAGGATGGACAATATGGCCAAAAATTACAAAATATTTCTTACTTTAAGTTGATGCCATTTAATTCCAATACAGATATAAACAATATAAAACAAAGCCCCTGAAAAACTGCCAAGAACACCCAGAACAAATCCCTGAACAACCGTCTGAAAATTATTGTGCATCATCTTTAAAAATTTTTTATGATATGACATTTTTATTTAAAAAGACTTGTTTAAAAAAAAAAAACATATAAAACTAGTTCTCTTTATTTATGAGATACAAGCTCAAGAGGTTGTATAGTTTTAGTCCAAAAGCACAAAAAAGGGAACCAAAAGATGATTCAAATTCAAACTGAAATAGAAGAAAAAAGAAAACAATCCATCCATCAATTTTCTGTCATGCTTTATCACCTGGCACCTTTTTCCAGCTGTCTACAGGCGAGAGGCGGGGTAAACCCTGGACAGGTCGCCAGGGCAATGTCTATCGCAGGGCAACACGGAGACAAACAGTACCAACAACCATTCATGCACAAACAAACACCTAAGAAGAATTCAGAGAAGTCAATTAACCTAGCAGTCATGAGTTGGACTGTGGGAGGAAGCCGGAGTACTCGGAGAGAACCCACGCATGCACGAGCAGAACAGCAGACTCCATGTAGAAAGACCCCGGGCCGGGAATCTGACCTTCTTGCTGCAAGGCAGTGCTACCCACTGCACCACTGAGCAGCCCTCAAAACATTGATTTTTAAACATAACCTCATATCTTCATTGCAGTTGAAAAGTACATCAGCAAACCTGCTGCTGGTTGACATGCTTTAAAGACTCCCAATGCTGGGAGCTTTTAGTTTTATTGCATCTAATGAAAACAGACAAAATCAACTTCTGGAGTATTTGACCTCCAGCTCAAGAAAACTAAAATGAGAACCAGTGGTTTTTGAAATAGTAATTCTTGTAACTGTTAGATAGAAAGCTGTTGACAGACGACACAAGCATCTTGCACATCCTTTTCTAAAGCTTCAGAGCTAAGCCCTCTTACAGCCAGCGCCACAGGCAGAGCAGAGGCATAAACACAAATTATCCAGACTCTTCAGGATGAATACAGCTTGGCACATTCCTTCTCTGTTCCCCAATTTATCTGGAATGAACTAGGACAGCCTATCTCTGAGCAGACTTATGTCTCATTACTTTTTCTCATGTCCTGTTGTAAAAATATCAGCTTTTTGATGAAGATCCTGCCATGCAAAGGGGAAACAGCCCAGCAAAAACCCAACACAATAACAGCAGCGTTTAGGAGGGAAGAATATGAATATATTTCTGGGAACAGAAGCTGTTTTCTGCTGTGGCTGCAGGCCTCCATCTTGCTCACACACTTTGTTTAACCATCCTTGTCTGCATGAATTCTCCTAATAACATCTGGCACTAATTAGTCCAGAGCCAGATGATGCTTGCCAAAGGGTAAGTGTCATCAGAAGTGTCTTAAGAGGTAATGCTAACCACAAATGCCCACATGCACACATACAGATGACATGAACCATTTCTCCGCTAAAAGGAAGTGTTATCTGTGACACTAAAAGCTAAATGTAAAACAAAGCTGATCAGGCTCGGGTGTTAAGTACTGCCTGTGATCCAGCAGACATGCAGGTGGTGTTTTATCAGCTCAGTTTGCAACTGTCCAATAGCAGGTACATGTGTAATTAAAAGTCCTGGAGGATTGCCAGTGTGGTTAACTCTGCTTGGCCCCAGCTGACTGATGGATTCAATCTAGTCAACAACTCTGATAAAGTAAGTCCTGCACTGGAAGAGCAGGAAATGGAGTAAATAGACAGGAACAATAACAGTAAATATATTAAATGTTATTTATCTATTAAATGTTGCCTCGGCATCAAACATGTGGTTGCAGATACTTAAATGACATTTTTTGTACATGTTCTTATAAGCAAAACACTGTTTTATGGCGACTGCTGGTGTTGCCTGCATTCTACTAACAGTACAAATAATAATGAACCATTAAGAGCAGTAAGGCCAAACATGTTCTGAATGTTTTTTTTATCAGAAAGATAAATCAATACTCACATGTTTAAACACAAAATCTTGGAATTTCAAGCAGAGCTGCAAATTATTGATTGAGTAAACCCTAAAGTTAATATATCTTATAAATGGATTACAATTATTAAGACCGCAGCTATTTTATCTTATTTTCTCTTGTTTCAGAAGCGGGGGCGGATTTGGGGCCCTAGGCAAAGACAGGGAGGGGGCCCTCTGAATTGAGAAGGCAACACATAAAACAGACCCATTATACAGTTACAGAAATTTTAATATACTAGATAGATTATTTGTTCTAGGTTTTGTCCCTCTCTTCTTGTTATTTTCCTCTCTATGTTTTGTACTCAGCTGACTTTTCATGCTGTCTCAAAAGGAATGAAAGATTTTTCCCAAGCACTAAGCTCACTTAGCTGATTGCTCCTTGCTGTGTTTCCAAAAAGGTGCGGAAAAAATAAATAACAGTTCTTCTTTCACTGTAGACAATCCATGATCTGCTTATCTGTTCTCCATTTCTCATTTGTATGAAATAATAGCTGCATGAATCATGAGAGCAGATAAGATAGAGGAGAGCAGGAGGCAGGGTTACCAATCTAATTGCTCTGGAGAGCAGAGTTCGCTGCTTTTATATGTTGTCACCAAAGTCAGGAGCAGAAAAAAGTAGCTAGTTTTGGCCCTAGGTGCTTTTTTAAAATAAAAGTACTAGAGGGGTCCGAAAAGTCGCCAAAATATGGCGACAAAAGCACTAAGTTGGCATCACTGCTCTTTGCACCGTTTGTTTTCAAACGGTTTGCTGTTGTCTGTTTGGACCTTTCTGGACAGGTGCAGCAATAATTCATGTGCATGAATAACCAATAGTTGCATTAACCATACATGTACACAAAGTTTTATGGGGCCCCCAGGAATGGACACGCTTTATCACAGCTGGGGTCTTGAGGGGTGCTGGTGCCTATCTCCAGCTGTCTACGGGCGAGAGGCGGGGTACACCCTGGACAGGTCGCCAGTCCATCGCAGGGCAACACAGAGACAAACAGGACAAACTACCATTCACACACTCACTCACACCTAAGGAGAAGTCAATTAACCTAACAGGCATGTTTTTGGACTGTGGGAAGAAGGCGGAGTACCTGGAGAGAACCCACGCATGCTCAGGGAGAACATGCAAACTCCATGCAGAAAGACCCGACGCCGGGTATCGAACCCAGAACCTTCTTCAGCAGTACTACCCACTGCGGGACTGAGCAGCCCAAAGAAGGAATAGTTGTATTAACCATACATGTACACGTCAACTGCCTAGTATTGCCTAATGGTAACCCCCATATTTAACAGACATATTTATACAAAGAAATAAAATAGGAACGTGTAAGGGTTTTTGAATGAATAAGAAATACAATAAATAGAAAAATGTATCTGAAACACTCTAATCCCCCATGAGACAGTATGTCCCTCTTCCATACTGTCAGACTTTACTTGCCACTTGGTGTCAATGAACAACAACAACAACCAGTAGTGAAAGCAAAAGTATGTGCTGTTAGCCATGCTTCTAAATAGGAGGTCATGGATATTCTTAGAGGAATGTTAAAACTCCATAAAGTCCATTAACTCACACAAATCCTCACAATCACTTTCTGCTCATTGGTATCAAGTCTTTTTCTATCATTTTAAGATTTTTGCCCTCAGCTATTCTGTCATCACATCCACCCCTTCCAAGCACATTGGTCATTTTTACCTGAGAAGTTGACACTGCTCCAATGTCCAGCACAGCTCAATGGGCATCCTCTCTAAGCCAAAGCTTTGCATGTTAGGTGAACAGGTTGCTCTCTGTTGGGTTAAAGTGCAACTCTCTATGCATGGTTTACTGTCCCATGTTCTCTGTGTTGTCCAGTAATTGACAGTAATAGACTGTAGAGCTGTTGAGTGTTTAGTCTACCTTCCACCCAACAACTGCTGGATATCAGCCTTCCCTTTACAACTCTAATAATATTCTGTCCAAAATGCAGTTTTATTTGGAGTCATTATGAATGTAAACTTTGCATACCAATGATATATTCAGTTAGCTGGATAGAGACACTGCTGTGCATTCTAATACCAGACAAAGATACTAAAGAGAGAGTTGGAAGCAATATAATTCCCGCTCTAAAGCTAAAGCTATGGTGGCTCCGTTTGCTGAGAACAGAGTGGTGATTTCAGATTGGTACCATTTTAATTCATTTTGGACATGATTTTAAATTATCTGTGGGATATTTTATATTAGGTGTATAATATGGGATAATTTATCACTGTGGGATAGACAACATATTAAAATAATGGGGATCAAGCATAATCGGGCTACCGAGAACACACCTAGTTACTCATGTTGCCTCAAAATGAATGTTCCATGTTTGAGTGAAATGTGCTGGAGTGTAACTCAGCATTACCTTTCCCATGGAAGTAGTCTCTGTAGTAGCGAGCCCCCAGGTCTACATGCTCTATGCCATACAGTTTCAGTCTCTCCAGCCTCATTGCCTGTTCTTCACTTGGGATTTCCAGCACAGACATGCTGGCATTACTCTTCTTCAACCACCCTCTTCCCTCGTCTCCATCACCTCGCTCTGCCGAGGAGCTAAGGAAGCTCACGTTCCTCTCCTTGTGCCCTCCTATCTCATTGAGGAAGTGGGGACAGGAGAGGAGCAGTGGGCTTGAACTGTGAGCAGCTGGCCCATCCAGAGGATCCATGGCTAGGGAAGGTGTTGCAGAGCTCTGACTGACGCCAAGGGTCAGATCCTCGATGCTGGAGTAAATGGGGTCGTTTAGGCTAGGAGCTGATGACCGTGAGCCGGGCAGCGATGAAGCGGCAGATGCCCCTGTGGCAGTGTTTCTCCTCTGTGTAGAAAAGCCACGCTGAGCTGCTGCCTCATGGAGGTCGAACAGGATGCTCTGAGCATCAAAGTGAACAAAGCTCTTAGGACAAACCCAGGGTTTGTAGGAGGCATCCGTTGAGCCTCTCCCTCCCCTGTCCTCATTGGCCTCTCCCTTTCCTCCATCCAGCTCCCCTCTACTAGAGCTCCGAAGCTTCCGGAACAAAGATGAAGTTCCCAGCGATGATTCTGTCCCTCCACTTTTCTTTCTTACTCTCTCAGTACCTTCCTTCTTCCCTGTTCCTGTTTCCTCCCCACCTGTGGGGCCAGGTGAGGGGGCAGCAGGGAAATGGGCTTTTGATGACGGGTCTTCAGCCCGTAGCAGCTGTCCAAGTTGTGCAGGAGCTAAACTGCGCTGGTCTGGCCTCTCCTGATGGAACTGACTGAGCATTTCAAAGAACCCTTGCTCAGGAATGCCCTGGATATCGATGGAAGAGGTGCTGCCATACTCTCTGAACCGGTTTCCAAACACACCGCATCCTCGAGTCTCCACCTTGGGGAAGAACAAGGAGAACTGGATTATAAAAAGGTCAGTAAGAGTTGCTTTTTGTACAACAAAGGTTTTTGTGTAAATAGAGTTTTAGGCACATAGACTGGTGTTAGCCACTATTGACTTGTCCGTTTACACTAATAATTTAAACCTGATGATTAAACACGCTGTATACAAAGACATATCATCATCTTTTAGACTCACTATCTGATACTATATAAGACAATCCTATAAATAGGCCAAATTAGATTATATTAATATTTTTTAAGTCATTGTAAAAAGCATCTTCTTTTGTTCTGGGACTGATATACATTTAGTGCTAAAACATGTCCTCCTCAGGGAGCAGAGAAGTAATTTTTTTCTTGAACAGAATGGTGGCTTATGGAGTATACTCTCACAGGGTTTCAATATAGAAACTACTAAAAGGCTGTGCAGGCACCTGGTGTAAGTTCTGTTCATTTTGGAAGAAATTTTTCATTATACCCAATTTTTTTTAGCACAAGCTAAAACACACAGAATATTAAGTACACTTAGAGAAGTTAAATTAGAATACAGTGAACCCTCGTTTATCACAGGGGTAACGTTCCAAAAACAACCCGTGATAGGCGAAATCTGTGAAGTAGAAACCAATATTTTTTTTTTTACAGTTATTATACAATGAAATACTCAACAAAAACTTTTTACAGGCCCAAGCATTGGTTTAACAAATAAAAGTACTGTATAAACGTTTGTTGTTGTTGGTTGTTTTTTTGTTGTTGTTTTTTTTACAAATAACTACTGTACTGTACTGTACAATAATATAATTTTAAATAAATAAGTAATAATTTTAATCATCAATTCGAACTGAAGGGTTAATATTGCGGGGATCAGCAATGCCCCAACGTGACAAAATGGAACGGGAGAAAATGAAAAATGATAATGAAAAAAAATACAAAGTACAGTAGGACAAATAGTGACTGACGTGTACAGAACAGTACAGTATTTCACTGCTGTTCTGACGGAGCCGCTGCATCCTGACTCTGTTCTGTGGTGTTTTTTTCTTCTAAAGCCTGCGGTGCAGGTGTGTTTTTTGGAGAGAAGAACATAGTTATCGGTAGTTGTTGTCGCTCTTTTTTTCTTCTGGGCCAAAAGATCCTTATAAACCGTCATGCCACCATCGATTATGTTTGACAATAAAGTTTAACAATGCATGATGCAAATCCGTGAAGCAGCGAGAGATGGTGAAAAGTGAACCGCGTTATAGTGAGGGTTCACTGTACTATTAAAAGTTTATAAGCTTTATGTCACTCATTGCCCAGATTAAAACAATTAACCACAACGTGAAAAATATCTATGCTTTTATTTCTTGTGACTTTGATTGCAACTTACATATACTAAAAAGCAAAGTTAAAAACCCACATCAAGTTAAATGGTAAGATGAAGTGCAGTGGGAAAATGATCACCAGGAACAGGGATGACTTAAACTCTGAAAGAATTGTCAAGAGAAATTCTGTCCAAAAATCAGGGTAATTGCATAAGGAGAGAAGTGAAGCTGAAATTAGTGCAACATGAGCTGCTATGCACCATCGAACCCTACCTGGGCTAAGGAGAAAAACGGGGGTCTCATTTACCAAACACTGTGTAGGATCCACACTTAAAGTGTTCATCTGCCAAACACCCCGAAAAAGGTAGTAAACAAGATGTAGTACACTAGTCTCCATCTTTTTAACAGCTGTAATGAGCAGGGAGGGCCTGGGTCTGCCAGGTTGGTCTCTCCAATACTGACCCCGTTTAGAACACAGAGCTACGCTCTAGCGAGTTTAATATGGTCATAAATCAAACATCATGATTTATCATGGTGTTCCCTCCTAATTCTCCCATTTACAAAGTATTTAGAGAAGTTTAGGCAGCCATCACACACCATTACACACGGGTGTTTCAAGAGTATTTCTATGTTTACAGCAATCAGTGTGAATTCCCCATACCTTGTTACAGCAATCATTGATCTGTGGTATGACTCACCCTGTCTGTAATCTGTGAAACATTTTAATATGTGCAGACTTTGGTTTTGAATTTAAGGGTTATGAGGCTTAAAGTCGATCTACGAATAAGGTTTCATGTAATTAAATGCCTGAGAGAAATTATGATGTACTGTAGTCAGGTTTCAGTTTCTCACCACAGTCACCACCTAAGTCATCAGTTTCCCTTATCTCCAAAATCCAGTATGGATATGTGAGAGTTGGCTTGAAGGACCCCACATTATCATTCATAGATCACATTTGGTTGGAAGTTGGCATACCCAAGTTTCAGGCCCTGTTTTGGTAATACACAACCCCAGGAATGTTGCTAAATGGTGCAAATTCCTCTTTTCATTTGAAAGAAATGTTTAGATTTTATTTGGAGAACAAGGTTCAAAATGAATAGTAGAAAGGATCAGAATTTACACTGTTTGACATCTAGATTGAAGTTTCAACAGTTGATATGTTCCATTTCATCTACTGCCATTGGTCCACTGTGTTTCTAAAGCGTAGAGTCAACATAGCCATCTTCGTGCTTACTTTTACAACAAAGATTTATGGAGCTACTGATTCCATTTTCCAGCAGGGTTTGGCACTGACCTGAACCCAATAAAGGTGTTGTCACAAGGAAGATGAAAGACACGAATCCCAACAATGCTGATGACCTGAGGGCTATGATTAAAACAACTTTGTATCCCATTAAAGCTAAGCAGAACCACAGTAAAGACATACAAATACAATTTGCAGCTGATATTTTTGCTCAATTCTTTAGTGCATTTAGCACTATTGTCTTGAGATCATATGAAGTGCATGCACTGGGCTCCCCTCCATTATCTATATATTGTTTTGTTTGATGAATAATTTATTTTTCTTGTTTAAATACAGACTAGTGTAACATTTGTTTTTGGGCCGTTTTTATCATGTAAACGGAGCAAGAAAAAAACAATGCTGGCTTCAAGATTTGGCACAGAACTACCAGCAGAACTTACCAGGGGTCGGTTAGACTAATATTAAGATAATTGGTACCAGCAGCATTCTTAAAAATCTCGAGGAGAAGGTCGATCTCTGAGCCACAGGCTACTCGACTCCTTTCAACACCACATTAATGCAGTGATCCATGCAAAAGGAGGCCAAAATTAGTTTTGCGTGCATAGAAATAATTATACTTTTATTTATATGCATAGCATTAATATATACTATCATATAAATTTTCTGAGGCAATGAATCTGGGGTTTTAGCTGTTTATCATATGTTAACAACCCATCATAGGAGAAAATCTTTATAAAATGTCACCCTATGTATAATCCTATTTACTTTCTGAGTGAAAAAAGACTATTGAAATACTTGTATATTATACTGTCTGAAATAAATTCAAAGGATGGGGAGGGGATAAATAAAAATACTTTTAGTATCCACCTAAAGATGAAATTAAGTAATGATTACTCAGCACTAGACCTCCTAAACACTGAGTGTTTTTAATAATTTAAACCTATCTTAAAAAGATGAAACACTACAGAAGCACATATGGCAGCAACTGCTTCTACATGAGTACAATTGTGAATATTTCTCTACAAAACAGACAGAAAAAAAAGCAAACTAAACTCATTAGAGATAAGTTAATATTTTCATGTCTCCTTGTGAGAAAACTATTTCTAAGCCCATAAATGCTGTAAATAAAGCTTGCATGGCAAAGCATGGCAGTTTGCAGGCCAACCCAAACTGATTTCCATCTGTGGACCTCATTAACAAGAGGTTTGTGTTGAAAAACTGGACTATAGCCACTAGGAAACAACACATCCTATTCTTCTCAACTCGACTGAGAAGCACTGCCCTGTGTGAAAAAAAAAGAAGGAAAAAACAAATAAGAGAAAGTTTTGAGGCTTACCTCATTTTCATCCTGTTCGCTAAGTGTCACTTCGCTGTTGGAGCGCTGTCTCAGTGGTGGGAAGACTCTCAGACTGAGAGGTGAAACTCTTTCACCGATGAAGCCTCCGCCTCTGAACTCCACCTCCTTCGACCACCTGCGGGGCAGCCTGGCGACCCCTCCTCGCACCAGCCGAGCATCGGATGACAGAACTGAGGATGTGATGGAGCAGTCATCGTAGTGGTGGATGCCGTTCTGCCCGTTTTCAAGTAGCGACTCCCGAGACTGCGCCCGACGAGGAGGCCATTCCGCAATTCGTGCACGAACACCCATTTTGGGAACAGAGATGCGAGGTTGGATCGTCGGTTCGGTGGGGCAGAGTACTGGGTGGCCATTAGGGGTGTGACGAAGTAGAGTGTTCTGGGGTAACCCTCCGCCTCCATCTAGAAGGTCTGAAGAGTTGCAGGTTACCCCTCTGTCTCTGTAGGTGTTCATGACGCCCTGGGAGAGCTCAGGGCCGGTGGGCTGGCTTCTGGCATCCCATCTCAGGAGGGGTGCTAGAGAGGGGCCCCACACACACTCTGCTAATGGTGTTGGGGCCTCTTGTCCCCAGAGACATTGCTTTCCACGGGGAGATTTTCAGTGGTGCATAATGGGATCAGTCTAGATCCTCGCTTTTGGATTATTCAGTTTTCTGCAAAAAAGAAAAACATATACAGAGGAATTAATCCAACAAATAAAGAATAATTATATGGAATAATTGTCAAAAGTTTAAATCAAAGAGCTCGCATAACCTAAATATTATTCGCAGAGCCAAATGGAGGCTGAGCTTTGGATTTGGGAGGGCGACTTACTCGGCTGTAAAATGCTATAAGACTGATAAACCCGAGGTAAAATAAGGAGAAAGAATATAATGGAGAATCTTTCCCACTGAGACTAATCTTCAAGAGGTTGACATGAAATAATTATCACTTAATCCTGTGTTTGTGCCTTCATGAAGTGACACTCGCAACAGCACCACATTGCTGAAGAGTTAAACCGCTAAAACACTTAAATCCTGGAACATTGAGGGACCTAAACAAAGGACAGCAAACAAAAAAAAGAGGAAAATTTTGACACAAGATTTGATGCTTGTTCATAAAATAAAAGAAGTGAAACCCTGCTCCTCTATAGAGCAATGATAGACAGTTACATATTTGTGAATGTAACAAGGAAGAATTAATACCAGAAGACAGAAAAGGGCAGCAGTGACGAGGCATGAGCCAGAGGGGTGAGGTCGGGTGAAGCCAGAAATAGAGCGACGGGAAAAAGTCAAGAAGGAACACAGCGCATTGCTCAGTGAACCACATGGATGTGCCTTGATACGACCGTCTCACAGCATCAAATCTTAACCCGATGGATTTTCAAGGACAACAGCTTGTTCACAGGCATGTTATGTCTCTAGCAATGCTTCAGATGCTAACCAATAATAATGTTATTGATGATATTTGGATTAACGATTTAACAATAAGTTTGGAAAATAATGTTTTTCATTATTAAATGTAATCATTAAAGACAAAAGGTAAAAAGCCAAACCTTTTGGTTTGCATTGTTTAGAGTTAACCTCTTAAAGGGGAACACCGTTCTTTTCACATTGGCCCCTTGATTTTACATTATTACATCATGTTCACTCACCCATATTAGTTTTGTGTCATTTGGAGCTGTTCTAAAGATATTCCATTTTGTAATACCCAAGTAACGTCTTCCTAGTGTTCCTAGGGGCAACGAGTTAAAGGCAAAAAAAAAACTGTTCATAATTTATTCTTTACAGTACGCCAGCATTCATAACATAGGCGAATCACTGTCCCCCAGACATCCACGGTTATATTTTTTTATATTTAAACATATACTATGCTTAATTCATCTATCTGTACTGAACTCTATTTTCAGATTAAAGCTCTTATATTCATAAGTCTCTCCTCAATTTATATATTTTTTAAAACAAAGCAGAGTGTGTATGATGTCATCCATCAACTGGGTTTTATGGGTTTTTATGCCACAGTTTGAGCTGTATTTTCTGAAGCTTAAATGACAGTCCTTGTGAAATTAATATGATTACTGGAATTAAAATTATTTGTTGAGATGCACCGATCCAGCCTATCAGAGATTAGAATTGGCCAAATTTTCCTTGATTAGCTCTAATAGGTTCTCAGCAGGTCCAGTACTTAGAAGTACTGTACAGAAAATTCTTTGTAGTTGATTAAAATACATCAAATCATAAACTTCTCTCGGTTTCTTAATTAATAAAAATTTGATTAATTTTAGGAATATATTCTTTAATATGTAAAAATAAAAAACCTTTTAATTCCTTCATTTTCTGTGTAAATCAAAGTGTTCTTTCAAGGAGTAAGCAGGGCAATTTTCTTTGTGCTTTTATGAGTTATTGTTAGAGGAAATGATCCATAACCAGCACCTCAAAGAAAAACAGATAATTGCTGTTATCAAAGGAAAAACAATGTTTGGTATATATTTAAAAAGCTTAAGATAGCCCTGTGGGAGGCCTTTTGTTTCCCTTTCTTCTGCACTGTTACTTGTATTTGAGATCTGAGTTATTTTTTTCAGACTGTACCAACTGAGACCCCACAAAAACAAACGGCAGCATTTTAAATTAAAGAATACAATATGGAAATGATGCTCATAAGCATCTGTGAGGTTTGGTTATTTGAAATGAGGGATTCAGATAGATGTGAAAACATAAAATATGCTAAAGTCATCCATCTGTACTGAACTCCATTTTCAGATTAAAGCTCTTATCTTCATAAGTCTCTCCTCAAGCTGCAGAGGTCACTCAGTGAGTTGGGTTAATATGCACAAGAACACCATCAGCAGACACTGCTACTTTCTAGCACTCACAATAAAATCCATCTGATGTTGTGCTCTCAATAAAATAACATTACTTATGTTCTTAGAGGTATATTTTGTCACTAATTAACAGGTTGCTTTTCTCCCAACCCAAAACTGCTATTTTGAAACAGGTTTAACATTTGAGATTCAAATGATCAAATAAACATACTTTAATCTACATTTGGCTATATCTAGAATTTGTAAATCTAGTAATTAAATCAAAGTTCATCGTTATTAAATATTTCGAAAAGATGAGACACTTGAAAAGAGTTTCAAAAAATACAACAAAATCAAATACATTTTCTAAGAGATACTAAGAAAATGTGCAGCACTTTTGTTACCCAAAAGTGTTACCCCTGTTATAGTGTTAATAACCAGGTTATTTAAGGAAGTATTACCTTTGATCTCGTCCTCCATTTTAGATGTGATTAATCTATCCCTGTTACAGGAATATGTACCAAAGGCTTTTAAGGTAGCTGTAAAGAAACTGTCTGTTAACCCAGATGACTTGGTCAATTATAGACCTATATCCACTCTTCTTTTCGTATCTTTTCTCACTTTCTTCAGAAAGTGGTTGTCAAAGAAGTGTGACCACCTACACCATAATGAACTTTTTGAAGAGTTTCAGTCTGGCTTTAGAGCTCATCATAGCACTGAAACAGCTCTGGTCACCATAATAATTGACTTATATCTGTGCTCGTCCTGTTGGATCTCAGCGCTGCACTTGATACAGTTGATCATATTATTATTTTAGAAAGACTTGAATATTTTGTAGGAACTAAAGGAACAGCACTAGACTGGTTTAAATCATATCTATCTGATCAATTTTAGTTTGTTAACATTAATGACAAATATTTCTCATGCTCAAGGATTACCTGTGGAGTACCACAGAGATCAGTGCTAGGGCCAATTCTCTTTACTATATCGGCTCCCAATCGGTAGAATTATTAGACAGCATGGGATTCATTTTTACTGTTATGCTGATGATTAGGGTTGGGCATTTTCACCAAAGTCCTGAACCGATTTGATTTTGATTCATACAGTTCTAAATCGATTAATTTCGATTCGATCTCTTTTTACAATAATGAAAGTGGTTCAACTGTGTTTCAAAACACTCATGTATTTTATTTTTTCCTGTCATATTAAAAACAAAGTGCAAACTTGAGATGAGAAAAAAACTGTCTAAAAAGTGCAAACTTGTTTGTGAAAAGTGAAAAAGTGAAGGCTCAATCGAGCAAGCAGACGTGACACAGCGGGGACACAGCAGACATGCATGAGCTGCATTATCTCCACTGCACAAACCATATTTGCAGCTTGTCTGTAACAACTACAGGGTGTTTGCTGGTCAGCCTCCATTTGTTAATGTCTTCAATCAACCTATTAGCTATATTTGCAGCTGTCTGACTTGAAGTATTTTGAGTGCATCTTTCCTGCTCATTTGAATGTGAATGTCACGCACGTCACTATAAAACTAATCAATCTCATTCCCTAGACATTGATTTTGCAAAAATGTAAAGGAATCGATTCAAAATCGATCAAATCGATTTTTTTACCCAGCCCTACTGATGATACTCACCTATAACTGTCTATTAATCCAGATGAAGCTAAACCATTACATAAATTACAGACATGTGTTGAAGACATAAAAACCTGGATGACTCTTAACTGTCTGCTCCTGAATCCAGACAAAACAGAAGTTATAGTCTTTGGACCAGAGTCTGAAAAATAAGCTGATTAGTCAGTCATTTCATTTGGATGGGATTCAACTTATTTCAGATAATAAAGTAGAAAACGTTGTTGTT